>NC_081555.1:52969342-53153849 GCF_963082655.1 Stomoxys calcitrans | reverse complement strand
TACACTCAAACCGGAAAGGCCAAGAGCCCGGTGAAAAGATCAAGTGGTGAGAGATGCCTCGAAACTTAGTGTCAGAGATTATAGAAGGAGCGCAGAAAATCAAGGCGCTTGCAACGTTATTCTACCTTCGGCTAATGGGACAAATATTCTGTCATAGCCAATTAAAGTAAGTAAAGTAAGGTACACCATGGCAACCTTAATTGGGTGACTATATGATTTTATGGACATAGTACATTAAGGTACTCAAATTACCAAAAAAGTACGAAATAGTTGAACTTTGCACAGGGCGAATGGAAAGAGCTAGAACTTATGAATCTGGCTTTAATGGTGGTGTTGCGAAAAATGCATGTAGGAAAAAATTAGTTCTCGAAACAGAAAAAACGTATTCTAAGATCCCCAATTGGTACAATATATTTGGTACTATATTTACGGATAGAGTTAGATATCTGAAATTTGGTATACAGGAAAATTTGGCATACAAATGGAAAATATACATGATATTTTCAAAATTCGTACATTTTGGTACTAAATAGTGCAATATAGAACGAAACGATTCGCCTACTCTTTATCAATGACTAAGATATAAAATTTGATGATATGCTCAGCTGCATTTAGATCCAAAATAGTTTAGTCACATGGCCGCATGGTGTGTTTACATTAGAGATATTTGTAAGTATGCATATAGCTGCGTGTGTGACCTTAAAGGTTAGTTTATTTGTACATATAGTTTATGGTTTAGAGTTAAAACAAGTAAAAAGGCGTTAAGTTCGGCTGGCCCGAACTTTGGATACCCACCACCTCGGGTATATATGTAAAACACCTTTCAACAAAATCCAAAGAAAATTGCATAACTTATGTCCCATAGCAGTTATATCGAAATATGATCCGATTTGGATACTAATAAGTACAAGTCATTGTTCAATTGTGTATAACAAAATATTGGTCTTTTTAGTAGCTATATCTAAAAACAAGTAAAAGCGTGCTAAGTTCGGCCGGGCCGAATCTTATATACCCTCCACCATGGATCGCATTTGTCGAGTTCTTTTCCCGTCAACTCTTCTTTGGCAAAAAAGGATATAAGAAAAGAGTTGCTCTGCTATTAAAACGATATCAAGATATGGTCCGGTTCGGACCACAATTAAATTATATGTTGGAGACCTGTGTAAAATTTCAGCCAATTCGTATAAGAAATGCGCCCATTGGGGCTCACGAAGTAAAATAGAGAGAACGACTTATATGGGATCTGTATCGGGCTATAGACCGATTCAGACCATAAAAAACACGTTTGTTGATGGTCATGAGAGGATCCGTCGTACAAAATTTCAGGCATATCGGATAATAATTGCGCCCTCTAGAGGCTCAAGAAATCAAGACCCAAGATCGGTTTATATGGCAGCCATATCAGGTTATTAACCGATTTGAACCTTATTTGACACAGTTTTTGGATACCATAACGAAATACTTCGTGCAAAAATTCATTCAAATCGGATAAAAATTGTGCCCTCTAGAGGCTCAAGAAGTCAAGACCCAAGATCGGTTTATATGGCAGCTATATCAGGTTATGGACCGATTTAAACCATACTTGGCACAGTTGTTGGATATCATAACGAAATACTTCGTGCAAAAATTCATTCCATTCGGATAAGAATTGCGCCCTCTAGAGGCTCAAGAAATCAAGACCCAAGATCGGCTTATATGGCAGCCATATCAGGTTATGGACCGATTTGAACCATACTTGGCACAGTTGTTGCATATCATAACAAAACACGTCGTGCTAAGTTTCATTCTTATAGGATAAGAATTGCGCACGCTAGAGGCTCAAGAAGTCAAGACCCAAGATCGGTTTATATGACACTCATATCAGGTTATGGACCGAATTGAACCATACTTGGCACAGTTGTTGGATATCATATCAAAACACGTCGTGCAAAATTTCATTCTCATCGGATAAGAATTGCGCACGCTAGAGGCTCAAGAAGTCAAGACCCAAGATCGGTTTATATGGCAGCTATATCAGGTTATGAACCGATTTGAACCATATTTACAACAGTTGTTGGATATCATAACAAAACACGTTGTGCAAAATTTCATTCCAATCGGATCGGTTTATATGGCAGCTATATCAAAACATGGACCGATATGGCCCATTTACAATACCAACCGACCTACACTAATAAGAAGTATTTGTGCAAAATGTCAAGCGGCTAGCTTTACTCCTTCGGAAGTTTGCGTGCTTTCGACAGACAGACGGATGGACGGACGGGTGGACGGACGGACAGACGGAATGACGAAATTAGTATACCCCCATCTTATGGTGGAGGGTATAATAAACCGATCTGTACCATATACAACATGGATGTCGAAAGGCTTAACATAAGTCACTGTGTCAAATTTCAGTTAAATCGGATCATAAATTCGCCTTTTTTGGGGCCCAGACTTTAAATCGAGAAATCGGTCTATATGGCAGCTATATGCAAATCTTGATCGATCTAGACCAAATTGCAGAAATATGTGGAGGAGCTTAACTTAACTCTCTGTCCCAAATTTCGGCAACATCGGACAATAAATGCGTCTTTTATGGGCCTAAAACATTAAATCGACAGATCGGTCTATATGGCAGCTATATCCAAATCTGAAGCGATCTGAGTGAAATTGACCTTCCAAATTGCGGCGACATCGGACAATGAATGCGCTTTTTATGGCCCCAAAACTTAAAACAGAGAGATCGGTCTATATGACAGCTATATCCAAATCTGGACCGATCTGTCCAATAATGCAGTAGTGTGTAAAGGGGCTAAACCTAACTCACTGTCCCAAATTTCGGCGACATCGGGCAATAAATGCGCCTTTTATGGGCCTAAGACCCTAAATCGGAGGATCTGCCTATATGGCAGTTATATCCAAATCTGAACCGATCTGAGCCAAATTAACGAAGGATGTCGAAGGGCCTAACATAACTCACTGTCCCAAATTTAAGCAAAATCGGGTAATAAATGTGGCTTTTATGGGCCTAAGACCCTAAATCGGAGGATCGGTCTATATGGCAGCTATATGAAAATCTGGACCGATCTGAGCCAAATTGACGAGGGATGTCGAAAGGCCTTACACAACTCACTGTCCCAAATTTCAGCAAAATCGGGTAATAAATGTGGATTTTATGGGCCTAAGACACTAAATCCGACATAGCCCATCTTCGAACTTAACCTGCTTATGGATAAAACAAAAATCTGTGCAAAGTTTCATCTCAATTTTTCTATTATTGAAGACTGTAGCGTGATTTCAACAGACAGACGGCAGACGGACGGACATGTCTAGATCGTCTTAAATTTTTTCGCTGATCAAGAATATATATACTTTATGGATATTTCGATGTGTTGCAAACGGAATGACAACAAGTAAAAGCGTGCTAAGTTCGGCCGGGCCGAATCTTACATACCCTCCACCATGGATCGCATTTGTCGAGTTCATCTCTCGGCATCTCTTCTTAGGCAAAAAAGGATATAAGAAAAGATTTGCTCTGCTATTAGAGCGATATCAAGATATGGTCCTGTATAAAATTTCAGCCAATTCGAAAAAGAATTGCGCCCTTTGGGGGCTCAAGAAGTACAATAGAGAGATCGATTTATATGGGAGCTGTATCGGGCTATAAACCGATTCAAACCATAATAAACACGTATGTTGATGGTAATGAGAAATCCGTCGTACAAAATTTCAGGCAAATCGGATAATAGTTGCGCACTCTAGAGGCTCAAGAAGTCAAGGACTAAGATCGGTTTATATGGCAGCTACATCAGGTTATGAACCTATTTGAACTTTATTTGACACAGTTGTCAAAAGTAAGAATAAAATACTTCATGAAAATTGTCAACCAAATCGGATAGGAATTGCGCCCTCTAGAAGCTCAAGAAGTCAAGACCCAAGATTGGTTTATATGACAGCTATATCAGGTTATGGACTGATTTGAACCATACTTCGCACAGTTATTGGATATCATAACAAAACACGTCGTGCAAAATTTCATTCCAATCGGATAAGAATTGCGCACTCTAGAGGCTCAAGAAGTTAAGACCCAAGATCGGTTTATAAAGCAGCTATATCAGGTTATGGACCGATTTGAACAATACTTAACTCAGTTGTTGGATATCATAACAAAACACGTCGTGCAAAATTTCATTCCAATCGGATAAGAATTGCGCACTCTAGAGGCTCAAGAAGTCAAGACCCAAGATCGGTTTATATGGCAGCTATATCAAGTTATCGACCGATTTGAACCATTCTTGGCACGGTTGTTGGATATCATAACAAAAAACACCCTGCAAAATTTCATTCCAATCGGATAAGAATTGCGCACTCTAGAAGCTCAAGAAGTCAAGACCCAAGATCGGTTTATATGACAGCTATATCAGGTTATGGACCGATTTGAACCATACTAGGCACATTTTTTGTATATCGTAACAAAACACGTCGTGCAGAATTTCATTCCAATCGGATAAGAATTGCGCACTCTAGAGGCTCAAGAAGTCAAGACCCAAGATCGGTTTATATGGTAGCTATATCAGGTTATGGACCGATTTTAACCATACTCGGCACAGTTGTTGGATATCATAACAAAAGTCGTCGTGCAAAATTTCATTCCAATCGGGTAAGAATTGCGCACTCTAGAGGATCAAGAAGTCAAGACCCAAGATCGGTTTATATGGCAGCTATATCAAAACATGGACCGATATGGCCCATTTACAATACCAACCGACCTACACTAATAAGAAGTATTTGTGCAAAATTTCAAGCGGCTAGCTTTACTCCTTCGGAAGTTACCGTGCTTTCGACAGACAGACGGACGGACGGACGGACGGACATGGCTAGATCGACATAAAATGTCGCGACGATCAAGAATATATATACTTTATGGGGCCTCAGACGAATATTTCGAGTAGTTACAAACAGAATGATGGAGGGTATAAAAATTAATATAACCCCATCCGTCGGTGGTGGGTATTAAATCTGCGTACAGGTCGACAGCGTTAACGAAAAACAAGTAAAAGCGTGCTAAGTTCGGCCGGACCGAATCTTATATGCCCTCCGCCATAGATCGTATTCGTCGAGTTCTTTTCCCGACATCTCTTCTTAGGCAAAACAAGTAAAAACGTGCTAAGTTCGGCCGGGCCGAATCTTACATACCCTCCACCATGGATCGCATTTACCGAGTTCTTCTCCCGACATCTCTTCTTAGGCAAAAAAAGGATATATTGTAAGAAACGATTTGCTCTGCTATTATAATATTATTACATGTTGGAGACCTGTGTAAAATGTCAGCCAATTGTTCTTATTCCAATTGGCTGAAAAAGTAGAATAGAGAGATAGATTTATATGGGAGCTGTATCGGGCTATAGACCGACTCAGATCATAATAAACACGTATGCTGATGGTCATGAGAGGATCCGTAGTACATAATTTTAGGCAAATCGGACAATAATTGCGACCTCTAGAGGCTCAAGAAGTCAAGATCCCAGATCTGTTTATATGGCAGCTATATCAGGTTATGAACCGATTTGAACCATATTTGACACAGTTGTTGGATATCATAACAAAATACTTCGTACAAAAATTCATTCAAATCGGATAAGAATTGCGCTCTCTAGAAGCTCAAGAAGTCAAGACCCAAGATCGGTTTATATGACAGCTATATCAGGTTATGAACCGATTTGAACCATATTTGACACAGTTGTTGGATATCATAACAAAACACGTCGTGCAAAATGTCATTCCAATCGGATACGAATTGCACACTCTAGAGGCTCAAGAAGTCAAGACCCAAGATCGGTTTATATGGCAGCTATATCAAAACATGGACCGATATGGCCCATTTACAATACCAACCGACCTACACTAATAAGAAGTATTTGTGCAAAATTTCAAGCGGCTAGCTTTACTCCTTCGGAAGTTAGCGTGCTTTCGACAGACAGACGGATGGACGGACGGACGGACGGACAGACGGACGGACATGGCTAGATCGACATAAAATGTAGGGACGATCACGAATATATATACTACGATATTAGTATACCCCCATCTTATGGTGGAGGGTATAAAACACGTCGTGCAAAATTTTATTCCAATCGGATAAGAATTGCACACTCTAGAGGTTTAAGAAGTCAAGACCCAAGATCGGTTTATATGACAGCTATATCAAAAAATTTATCGATATGGCCCATTTACAATACCAACCGACCTACACTAATAGGAAGTATTTGTGCAAAATTTCAAGCGGCTAGCTTTACTCCTTCGGAAGTTAGCGTGCTTTCGACAGACAAACGGACGGACGGACGGACGGACGGACATGGCTAGATCGACATAAAATGTAGCGACGATCAAGAATTTATATACTTTATGTGGTCTGAGACGAATATTTCGAGTAGTTACAAACAGAATGACGAAATTAGTATACCCCCCATCCTATAGTGGAGGGTATAACAAGTAAAAGCGTGCAAAGTTTGGCCGGGCCAAATCTTATATACCCTCCACCTTGGATCGCATTTGTCGAGTTTTCTTCCCGGCGTCTCTTCTTAGGCAAAAAAAGAATAAAAGAGAGGATTTTGTCTGCTATTAGAGCGATATCAAGATATGGTCCGGTTCGGACCACAATTAAATTATGTGTTGGAGACCTTTGAAAGTCATAACGAAACACGTCATGATAAATTTCAGCTAAATCGGATGGGAACTGCGCTCTTTAGAGGTTCCAGAAATCAAGACCCCAAATTCTAGATCGGTTTATATGACAGCTATACCAGGTTATTTTTCGATGTCAACCAAAATAAGCACAGTTTTTAGATGTCACACTATGTGCAAAATTTCAGTTGATTCGAATAAAAAGTCCCAAGATCGGTTTAATGGCAGCTATATCAACAAATGAAGCGATATGGCCCATTTACCATCCCAACCGACCTACAAAAATAAGAAATATTTGTGCAAAATTTCAAAACACGTCATGAAAAATTTCAGTCAAATCGGATAAGAATTGCACGCTCTATTGGCTCGAAAAGTCAAGATTCAAGATCGGTTTATATGGCAACTATATCATGAATGAACCGATTTGGACCATACTTGGCACAGTCATAACAAAACATAACAAAACAATTGAAGCAAAATTTCAGCCAAATCGAATAATAATTGAGCCCCATAGATACTCAACATTTCAAGATCCCAGCCTGGTTCATATAGCACCTATATAAGTTTATGGACCGATTTAAACCATATTTAACAAAGTTGTTGGAGGTCTGAATAAAACACTACATGCGAAAGTTCAGCCAAAATGGAAATGTTAAGAAATAGATATAGCTCCCACTTTGTACTTATATGGTAAGTGTAAGGTGTTACACAATTGGCACCGTCCGACATTTTCCTTTCCTTACTGCGCCTACCATGGTCCCAAGACCTTGACTCAAGTAATCGGTCTATATGCAGCTGTATCTAAATTTGAACTAAATTGGGCCGCATTGAGTAAGGATATCGAGAGACTATAAATCACTGCCTCAAATTTCAACGAAATCGGATAATAAATGCAGCCTTATGGGCCTAAGACCTTAAATCGGCATATCGGTCTATATGGGGCCATATCAAGATTTAGTCCTTCTTCGAACCTATCGTGCCTATAGACAAAAAGGTTTAGTGCAAAGTTTCAGCTCAATATTTTTATTTTTAAAGACTGTAACGTGATTTCAATAGACAGCTGGACAGACGGACGGACATGTCTAGATCGTCTTAGAATTTTACGCTGATCAAAAATATATATACTTTATATGGTCGGAAATTGATGTTTCGATGTGTTGCAAACGGAATGACAAAATAAATATACCCCCCATCCTTTGGTGGTGGGTATAAAAGAGAAAAAAAATTTTAATATATAATTTGCATTTGTTAGCGCTCTTTTAAACAGTGCATATATAATTATTTGATTAAGCTCAATTTTGACCCGTCCTTCTAAATGTGGTCATTTCTCAGTTATTGAGCTTAAACATGAATCGGAAAGCTCTCATAAATATGTGAGAAATTGGAAATTCATGAGCAAATTGGTATATATGCCCTCTTCAAACGAATCAATTGTGTTCGCTACACGTCGCCTGGGATTGTCGCAACTGATTTGCACAGCTCATATAATAAATCACCATTTATTTGATTTCTTTTTTGATTTTATGTTCAATAAACTTAAGAAATTTAATATGGAGAAGACAATATGTTTGTGCCTTTTCTAGATGCTCTGCTAATACGTAATCATCATGTATTAATGTGAGAATTCTATTCTTGGTATGAAAAGAAAAACCATGCAAGCATTTTAAAAAGTCGTGCCAGAGTGGTAATACATATATTTATATATATATATATATATATATATATATATATATATACATATATATATATATATATAGATTATGAAGTTTTGTTTTTTTTATATATATATATTATTCTTGGTAATATTTGACACTTTCTTTACGGGATGAGACATATCTGAAGTTTTAAACGCATTTAGGACAAAACTTCATAATCTATATTTCTTGGTGTGAAGTGACAAGAAATACCATCCCAGGGCCAAGTGTCGTTCCACACAATTTAACATTTTACGGAAAAAATTTACATAAATTATATTAAAAATCACTGTCTCAAAAAATTATTTGTGCTCTTGAATAAATTACCATTTCATAGTCATACTTCGAAAAAAGCTCCCCTAAGTGGAACTATCCTTCTATGAAAAACTGAAATGAATATTTAAACAATATTGCAAATATTGACAAACCAAAAGAGTTGCTAGACTTTTTGTTTACCATCAATAACTAGAACATATAAATAATGATTATGCAGCAATTATCGCAGGGCTTTAGCACATTAAAATGTAAGCCACTTTTATTATAATTGTTTTCGTTTTTTTCCGCCAATAAAAACAGGGGAAGTGTCAATGAGTTATCTAATTAACGACCGTGTACACATGAATTTGAATGGCATGTCAAATGTAAACAAATAAATATGACCTCCATAAATGAGGCTTTTCAGCCGAATGACTGGCTGGCTACTATCTGCCATCGACAGGATACACTATTTAGTTTCAGCTTTGCGTGTCTAACAAATTAAATAGTAGAGTAGAAAAAGTTTAAGAGGACAAGTATTTTTGAGCGCTTTAAGTTTGGCTGTTATAATTGAGGCGACGATAGGAAACCTGACAGGAAGGGAAGAGGTTTCTGATCGGATACCTGACAATACATTTGAGCTCGAGTGCGAGACACTGCTGCTAGAGGCACAGTTTTGGATTGACGGAACCCTAGTATTGCCATCTGGAAGATCATGTTACACGGATGGATCAAAGCTAGAAGACAGAGTGGGCCTGAGGGTCTACATTGAGAACCCAGGGACTGAGATCTATTTTAGACTGCCTGACCATGATACGGTCCTTTAAGCGGAGATCCGGGCGATCATGGAATGCGTGAGGTGGTGTGGTACTAATGCGAATACGTTCAGTATTAACATCTTTATGGACAGCAATAAGGGCAAAAACAACAAGGACGGTAAGGTCACGCACAGTCTTGCAGTGTAAGAAGGAGATTAACGCCTCCTCTGAGGATGGCACAAACTGCATCGTTTGGGTGCCGGGCCTTAACGGAGTAAGGGGGAATGAAAGGGCAGATTTGCTGGTGAAGGCCAGAGAACCTGACGTCAATAAACTTGGTTAACCTAAAGTCTTTTAGGCCGACGCAGTTCCATTTAAGGTTTTGGGCGACAAACACTGTGGAAGAACGAAACTGTCGGTAGGAAAGCGAAAATCCTATGGAGTGACCCGGATCGTGGAAAGACGAGGCTATAACTGAAAGGGAGTAAAAAGGAGGTCAGTACAGCTTTTGGTGTTACAACGGAACATGTAAGACTACGAGCTCACTTATGCAAAATCGGTGCGGCAAGTGGTAGCATATGTAGGGCATGTTGGGAAGATGATGTCTCCTATGTCATTGTCTTGCATTTGCGGCTAAAAGACTTTGGTATTTTAGTGGGGACACCATACTAGACATGAACCAACTAAGGGGAGTGGTATGTAAAACAATAAATGACCTTGTAAGAAGCACGGAATTTCTCACTTCAAATTTTCTTTTTCTAGGTTACTTATTGATTTTTTAGTGCGCACAACAAGCCGATTATTGACTTAGGTGTATGTCCATAGTGGCATGGGGCAGATAAATATCTCCAACCTCTTTTGCAATCTTACCTAACCTAGTACCCAAATGAACGAATTCAAAAAAAATCTCCGGTATCCCGAATTTCTGAGCTCTAGCTAGATCAGTAAAAAGTACCATTTTGCACGTTTTAGTAGCTTAATAAACGAATTTCAAAAAATCGTATTCTGTCAAGTTGTACCTGTATCCCAATTTGAAGAGCTTTAGCTCAATCCGTAAAGAAAGTACCATTTTGTACTCTAGTACGAAAATGTACGAATACCAAATAATTTTCTAGTCGCCCAAATTACACTGTCAAGGTGTACCTGCGTCCAAAAATTCAGAGCTTTAGCTCAATCTGTATAGAGTACCATTTTGTACGTTTATTTAGGTGTACGAATTTCAAACAAATGAATTTACTGGTCGCATGATTATACTGTATCACAATTTGAGAGCTGTAGCTCAATTTGTAACGAAAGCGCCCTTTTTTTGTACTAAAATAAAATATTTTTTTTGGTCATCCGATACATACCGTCAAGGTGTAACTGTATCCCTATTATCAGAACTTTCGTTCATACGAAATTCATACGAATTTCAAAAAAAAATCTTCTAGTCTTCCAATGTTTACTGTCAAGGTGTACCTGTATCCAAAATTTCAAAGCTCTAGTTCATTCTGTAAAGAAAGTACAATTTTGTACGTTTTAGTACCTACATGTGTGAATTTCAAAGAAATCTTTTAGTATACTGCCAAGGCGTAAATGTATCCCAATTTCAGAGCTCAAGGTTAATCAGTTAAAAAGGTGCTAAATCGTACCAAAGTTGGTACTAAAATGTATGAATTTTTAATGGATCATTAGGTCACCCATAGTTGTACCTGCATGCCCAATTTTAAACCTCTAGCTCCATCTGTAAAAAATTACCAAAATGTACGAATTGTCAATAGATCAATTAGTCGCATGTCATACATATCCATGTTGTACCTACATGCCAAACTACAGAGCTTTAGCTCAATCCGTAAAGAAAGTACCAAATAATACAAATGTTGGTTCTAAATGTACGTTAAATTCCGTTTCGGAAACTATTTTTCAGAACTTTTCTTTCCACCTCCATTTTTTGCTACAGCATTGTTAAACCAAATTTCAAAATTCTAGCTTTATCCATTCGCCCCATTCAAACATTTCATACATTCTTGGTACTAAAGCGTGATTTTTCAGCTATTATCTTTTTGGCAACACTTATTCAAACAGCTCACGCACGTATCGTGTTTTGTTTCACTGTCAAACATCTTCAGTTTGGCTTATAATTTAACCATTAATAGTTTTAGAATCGAACAACGCTTGCAAAGTATTGAATTTTATTATCTAAATGTTTGCTCTTCGTTCATTGTGTTTACTGACGAAGCTCATTTTTATATCAATGAGTACGTAAATAAGCAAAATTTTTGAAGATCAGCCATAAGCATTTCAAGAGCAACCAATGCATCCAGAAGAAGTCACAGCTTGGTGCGGATTATGGGCTGGTGGCATCATTGGACCGTACCTCTTCAAAGACGATGCGAATTGTAACGTAGCTGTGAATTATGAGCGCTGTCGTGGGATGATGTCCAACTTTTTTTTTGCCTAAAATTCTAGAGCTTGACTTGCATGACATGTGGTTTCAACAACACTGTGCCACATGCCACACAGCACTCGTAACAACGGACTTATTTAGAGGCGAGTCCGGTGAGCATTTTAATTCACGTTCGGGACCGGCCAACTAGCCGCCTAGACTATCTTTTGTGGGGCTATGTTAAAGCTCATGTCTATGCAGACAAGCCCGCTTCAATTGACGCATTGGAAGACGACATTGAAGTATTTATTCGTGAAAAAATGTTGGAAAGAGTATGCCAAGATTGGACTAAGCGGATGGACCATTTGAGGCGCAGTCACGGTCAACATTTAACATAAAATAAACTAAAATAATAACATAGTGAACATTTTTTAGTTGTTGTTTAGTTACTGGTCTTATTTAGATGGAGAACTATATAAACCGATATAGCCTTTTTCCAATCCCCAAAGACCTACACCAATAAGATGTATTCGACTTTCAAGACGTTAAAAATATATATACTTTATGAGCATATTTGGAGGATACGGTAGATAAGTATCTTCCATTCCATGCTGTTGGGTATAAAATGGGGGCATATTGTCAGGATGATCTTACATACATTGATATCTCTAGCTGTTTTAAATGAAATTACTAAATAAGTATGTAAATATATCCTTTTATTATTTCAAAGTTCCTTCCTGTTTACTTTTAATATTTTTTGCTTTCAGAACAATCCGTCCTTAATCAAAGAGAATCATTAAAAGTCAAAACTTGGATTGCTTTGATAGACCACCAATAATAATCTTCGAGCTTAAAACCAGTCTTAATCGTACCCACGAAGGACGACCAAAACATCATCGTAGTGTTGCAAATGGTATGTAAATATGTTATTTCGATAAAACAAGTAAAAGCGTGCTAAGTTCGGCCGGGCCGAATCTTACATACCCTCCACCATGGATCGCATTTGTCGAGTTCATCTCTCGGCATCTCTTCTTAGGCAAAAAAGGATATAAGAAAAGATTTGCTCTGCTATTAGAGCGATATCAAGATATGGTCCTGTATAAAATTTCAGCCAATTCGAAAAAGAATTGCGCCCTTTGGGGGCTCAAGAAGTACAATAGAGAGATCGATTTATATGGGAGCTGTATCGGGCTATAAACCGATTCAAACCATAATAAACACGTATGTTGATGGTAATGAGAAATCCGTCGTACAAAATTTCAGGCAAATCGGATAATAATTGCGCACTCTAGAGGCTCAAGAAGTCAAGACCTAAGATCGGTTTATATGGCAGCTATATCAGGTTATGAACCTATTTGAACTTTATTTGACACAGTTGTTGAAAGTAAGAATAAAATACTTCATGAAAATTGTCAACCAAATCGGATAGGAATTGCGCCCTCTAGAAGCTCAAGAAGTCAAGACCCAAGATTGGTTTATATGACAGCTATATCAGGTTATGGACTGATTTGAACCATACTTCGCACAGTTATTGGATATCATAACAAAACACGTCGTGCAAAATTTCATTCCAATCGGATAAGAATTGCGCCCTCTAGAGGCTCAAGAAGTCAAGACCCAAGATCGGTTTATACAGCAGCTATATCAGGTTATGGACCGATTTGAACAATACTTAACTCAGTTGTTGGATATCATAACAAAACACGTCGTGCAAAATTTCATTCCAATCGGATAAGAATTGCGCACTCTAGAGGCTCAAGAAGTCAAGACCCAAGATCGGTTTACATGGCACCTATATCAAGTTATCGACCGATTTGAACCATACTTGGCACAGTTGTTGGATATCATAACAAAAAACACCCTGCAAAATTTCATTCCAATCGGATAAGAATTGCGCACTCTAGAAGCTCAAGAAGTCAAGACCCAAGATCGGTTTATATGACAGCTATATCAGGTTATGGACCGATTTGAACCATACTAGGCACATTTTTTGTATATCGTAACAAAACACGTCGTGCAGAATTTCATTCCAATCGGATAAGAATTGCGCACTCTAGAGGCTCAAGAAGTCAAAACCCAAGATCGGTTTATATGGTAGCTATATCAGGTTATGGACCGATTTTAACCATACTCGGCACAGTTGTTGGATATCATAACAAAAGTCGACGTGCAAAATTTCATTCCAATCGGGTAAGAATTGCGCACTCTAGAGGATCAAGAAGTCAAGACCCAAGATCGGTTTATATGGCAGCTATATCAAAACATGGACCGATATGGCCCATTTACAATACCAACCGACCTACACTAATAAGAAGTATTTGTGCAAAATTTCAAGCGGCTAGCTTTACTCCTTCGGAAGTTAGCGTGCTTTCGACAGACAGACGGACGGACGGACAGACGGGCGGACATGGCTAGATCGACATAAAATGTCGCGACGATCAAGAATATATATACTTTATGGGGTCTCAGACGAATATTTCGAGTAGTTACAAACAGAATGACGAAATTAGTATACCCCCCATCTTATGGTGGAGGGTATAACAAAGAGGTAAATTAATAGCTATGAAATTTCCACAAATGCAAGAAAACATTACATCAAAACAGTATTTGGTGTAATAACTATTTTTGAGTGTTGTCGTTTTTGCTAGGTTCGAAAATTGGTAGGTTTTTGTTGTCTTGATAGGTTGGTAGGCTGACCTCAACTTTTGCTAGGTTTTTTCACCATGTACAAGGGGTCTCACTGAATCAAATTTCAAGAAAAAAAGTTCTTATATTGACTGTTTCTCGATCGATTGTTAATGGAGCTCTTTCAAATTTCCTTAGTTCTAGGAACGAAAAGCACTTTGTGCGTCCAATGCCTTTAATTGGAAAAAGAGTTTATATGGCAGCTGCATACAAATATGGTCCATACACAGATGTTGAGGGGTCCATGCAACTCACTATAACGATGAAAATGGGTAGTAAGCGCTCGTTTCTGGGCTATAACCCTTAAGTCGCGAGACCGCTTTATCCAAACTCTACACGGTTGTTCATTTAAATCGCGGCAAAAATACGACTTTTTTGAACTCAAGATTTCGTAACTGGAAATCGGTATAAAGGGAGCTATATTAACAAATAGGCCATCTCTTTACTTAAGTCAAACAGGCAGACGGACATGTCTAGATCGTCATATTAATCTAGTTTGTATAATACCTAGACCATTTAGTAGGTATACTTTGTAGTGTTGGAAATGTTTAGTTTGATGTGTTGCAAATGGAATGGCAAAGTGGCCACCTCTGGTATATATATATACCACCTTTCCTCAAAATCCGGTTAAAAATGCATACAAGTCATTGTTCAATAAACCGATCTGAACGAAAAGCCCAACATAAGTCACAGTGCCAAATTTCAGTGAAATCGGATTATAAATGAGATCTTTTATGTGGCCAAGGGTTTAAATCGAGATGATGTCAAATCTGCACCGTTTTGGGCCAAGTTGCAGAAAAATGTCGAAGAGCCTAACACAATTCATTGTCCCAAATTAACGTAAAATCGGATTAGAAATGCGCCTTTTATGGCCCCAAAACCTAAAATCGGAGAGATCGGTCTATATGGCAACTATATACAAATCTGGACCGATATAAGCCAAATTGAAGAAGAATGACGAAGGGCCCAACACATCTCACTGTCCCAAATTTTGGCGACATCGGACAATCAATGCGCCTTTTATTGGACCAAAACCTTAAATCTAGAGATCGGTCTATATGGCAGCTATATCCAAATCTGAACCGATCTGAGCCAAATTGAAGAAGGATGTCGAAGGTCGTAACACAACTCACTACCACAAATTTCGGCGACATCGGATGATAAATGCGCCTTTTATGGACTGAAAGCCTTAAATCGAGAGATCGGTCTATATGGCAGCTATATCCAAATCTGGACCTATCTGTTTCATATTGCAGAAGTATATCGAGAGGCTTAATATAACTCACTCTCCAAAATTTCGACGACATCGGACAATAAATGCGCCTTTTATAGACTGAAAGCCTTAAATCAAGCGATCGGTCTATATGGAAGCTATATCCAAATTTGGACCGATCCGGGCCAAATTGAGGAATGATATCGAAGGGTTTAACACAACTCACGGTCCCAAGTTTTGGCAAAATCGGACAATAAATGCGCCTTTTAAGGGCCCAAAGCCTTAAATCGAGAGACAGACGGACAGACAGACTGACATGGCTAGATCGTCTTAAATTTTTACGCTGATCAAGAATATATATACTTTATAGGGTCGGAAATGAATATTTCGATGTGTTGCAAACGGAATGATAAAATGAATATACCCCCATCTTTCGGTGGTGGGTATAAAAATACACAACATTTGGTTGCTTTTATTCAGATTTGTTAAGACTTTTCTTAAGCTTTAGTAAAAAATTATTGTCTTGAGTGGCAACGCTTCTAACTTTACTTACATTGGCCATTGCAGAACATTTGTTCTCTAGCCAAAAGTTGAATAGATGTCCAAGCGCCTCGCTCTTCTGCGATTCTTCTCCAATCTCTGATAGCCAGTTTCGAGATGTCGTTTTTCACTTGGTCACTCCATCGGATTTTTGGTCTTCCCCTTGGCGTATTCTATTATGGTTGCCTTCAAAAACTTCTTTGCTGGAGCCACTTCATCCATTCTGACAACATGACCTAGCCAATGCAACCGTTGTATTTTAGCTATGCTAACGTCATCATACGAAGCCGAATGAACATTTATATTTTACGAGGAATATTTCTCCCAAACAATCCCATGTGCTTTTGCAAGTACCCATTCTTCGGACCATACAACAGCAAGTGTAGTATGAGTGTCATGTATAGTGGCAAGAGTTTCGTGCATAGTTCTTGCTTTATCCAAAATAGTATCTGTTAGGCAGTATTATACTTCATTTAACTTCAAAACTGATGTCATTTGTTTCGTTCAAGGCGGTGCCAAACTTTCTCCATTTTCTTTATCAGCTTAGGTGTACAGGACTTTGTGGGAGTTGATACCATTCAGTTTGACTTATCTCCATTTACAGACAAACTCGCTTTCATTGATTCTCTTTCGATTCTTTCAAAGGATGCAATTGCATCTTCCGGTGACCCATGCAAAATATCGAAGTCGTCGGCACTGGCGAGTAGTCTATGTTTCTTGTGAGAAGTGTATTATGCCTATTCACACCTGCATCTCGTATAATCTTCTCCACAAGATATTCAAGAGATTACACAATAGAGCTGCCTCCCTTTCTGAAACCTCGTTTGGTATTGAACGGTTTGTAGAGTCATTTCCTATTTCAACTGCGTAACATGTATCAGCAAGTTTCATCCTGCAAAGTCGTATCAGTTTTCTAGGCATACCAAACTCAGACATGGCTCGAAATACCTTCGAATGTATAGAGCTGTCATAGGCGGCATTTTAGTCAACGAACAGATCGTAGGTGTTGTTTTATCCTTCTCGGGTCTTGTCCATGATATGGCTGAGTGTAAAAATTTGGTATATGATGGACTTACCAGGTCTAAAGCCGCACACTATTATATCGTTGACCATTGCGCTGCTATACAATCGGCACAGGGTGTGTTTATTTCAAGCAATTAGGTCAGCCGAGTAGAGTATGCCGTTGCCACCTGTTGCGTTTGCAGCTATCCGATGTCCAACTTTCATGCAGTGTCAGATCGTATGTTTTTCGCCAAACTAAGACGGGTGAAAAATTCCGTGCTACTAACAAAATCCTTAATTTTTTTCATATTACGCCCCTATGTTGGTTCATATCTGCTATTGTGTCTCCACCTAAGTACCGGGGTGTGTTAGACGCGAAAGCCGTTGGAGGAAATGCTCCAACGTATAATCATCTTCCCCACATGCTATCACTTGCAGTACCAATTTTGCATAAGTGAGCTTGTTGTCCTATGTGTCCCCTTATGATACCAAAAGCTATACAGACCTTCTTCTTACTTCCTTTCAGCAAGAGCCTCGTCTTCTCACGAACCGGATCTCCCCAAATGATTTTCGCCGTCCTACCGACCGTTTCGCTGTTCCACAGTCTTACATGCATGTTCGTTGACCAAGTCCTTACTGCCTCGACACTGCATCGACACGAAAGGCTTCAAACCGACGCCCAAACCCATCTTTTTATCGTTCTACGGTTGAACACGTGGCACATTGTAGCTCACTACCTTCAACGGATGTAGGACATAGCTCTCCAGGAGAGACCGAGGGAGTTTGGGTTCACATTTGAGATGAGAGAATACCAAAAGATATGCCTGATTATGCCAAACTAAAACCAATCAAACCCGTTTCATGGTTTCCAAAATCACCAATTCACCCTTTGGTGTAGTAACCAGGAGATTTTGACCGAACAAAAGAATAAATAGTTTCCACGTCGGAAACTTTCTAACGCCGTCAAAAGCACTAAATTTATTGATTAACGATGGCTATTCTTTTACTAGCACTGACGGTTATTGTAATCACTACACTTTGTTTAAATTTACATTAATCTTATTGAATTCTTCATAATGTAAATTGTATCTATTTGAATTAATAACGGATTATAGTTGCCAATCAATGAATTTAAGTAACTAACAACATGTAATTATTATCTGCTATCGAACATCAATCTGTAGCTTTGTAGTTTTTATCCAAACTCTCTCATAATACCTTCGTTTAGATTGGGCGGCAAAATAAATGAGAGCAACTGGTTTTCGGCAAGCATATTGATGTTCGTACCTAGTTTAAAGAAGAATAAAAATTCAATTGCATTCCAGAAATCAAACGGTGAGCCTCGTTTCAATCCTTCCACACTTCACATTGCTTGTACTAACAAGTGTTGTTTTTGTTTTACTTACGGCGGAGTCTATAAGGCGAACACTGGTTGCCACCACTGTCAATAAAAAAGACATCCCTCGTTGCTCTTCTAGGAAGGTTTTATTCCCGCCAAACTGCAGTCATTTGAAGTATTCCCGCAGTTTCTTAATTTCCCCGATTTTAATCAAAATTCCTAAAAGGCTACAAATTTTGTGCATGGTCCTTCGAACCTCAAGTGAGCTGGCATTTGGAATTGGAAACAACTATCATCAGAAATAATTGCAATGAGGTACGTGGCGCAAGACTAGACGAATGGTTTAAAAATTGGTAAAAGCTACTACAAGGTAACCCTTTAAAAACTAAAGAACATGATCAAGGAGAATCGTGAGTAAAAATGAAATATGTTTTAACTAAGTGAAGAGTACAAAAGAAGATAGCAAATATTAAATTGGAAGAAACCGTTAATATCGGTAAATACCACACCGAATTTAAATTTGAACCCAACTTTAATATATGTTGCAGAAAATTTTTAGCAACATAGTGAACTCTCGTTTCCCCAAACGCTTTATAAGCAAGAAATATAAGAATACCATAAATTGATTAAAAAAGAATACATGGCAACATTTGAATGCCGAAAATTCTCTTGATCGTGTTAGCATTACGTCGTCTTACATTTTGTTGATAAGTTGGTCAGATCATTGGTGATATCGAATAAAATTGAAACATGTTGCCCAAGTTTGTTTAGCAACACGGTTTGTTGATAACGTTGTCTGTTGTTAGTGCAGCTGAGAATGTAAAATATCATCTCTCTTTTCTCTTGATTGAAGCCATTAACATTTCTAACAACGTTGTATGTTTTTTTTAACACCTTGTTCTCTTAAAGCAGAATGTTAGCATCGACTAACATAACAGCCTTTACACATTGAGCTTTCCTCTATCTTCTGGAGATTTACATTTGCTGTCTATGAACATTCGTAACTGACATACATACATACATACATATGTTTAAATCAGAACACTCCCAAAACCAACGATGTATGATGGGAATGTAATGCAAGACAAAAGGGAATAAGTAGAAAAGATATTACTGCAGATGTAGATACATTCTGTAGATATATGAGCAATTCCGTTGCTAAGATTGGAATATTGGACTTTTGAGAATATACCTACAAGAGAAAGAGAAATTTCTCTTCAATCTTTTTTTTTGGAATAAATTTCTGACCGGTTGTACTTACGTTACAACGTGAAACTTTTACTCGTTTATGTGCCTTTGCACGGCTACAATTATAACCCGAATTTTCATCTTTGAAATTACTTGTAACTAACAAGTAAACATAATTTTCTAACAAGTTTGGTGTTAATAAATTTTGTACTCACGTTGCAAAATCATTTCAGCCCAAACTGAATTTGTACCTCATTATAAAATATCGATCTCGTGGACGTTTAGATTTTATTGTTGGCACCCATATATTGGAGTGGAATTTGAACTATTTTCGTGTGAGCACTCTAGCAAATTATTCGCCGGCCATTTGAGACAACTCAATGAGATTTGTTGTGGACTTTTTTATTCAAATTGCTCGAGATGGAAAAGTCCGCCTCTCCTAAAGACGTTTTTATTTTTGCCTCGGACTTTCTTGTGTTATTTTCGTCCAATTTCGGTAATGGGCGTGATGATGACCAAACCGAATCCATATTAGAAGTTAAAATGATGGATTTAGAAGATCGATGGAACAAACTTCAGATTGCGTATTCCACTCTTAATATTTCGCTAGACGGACAGGATAAGGAATTTATGGATTCAGCTCGTGGTAAATTTCACTCCTGTTCAGAGAGTTATTATGATTGCAAGTCTAGAATTTTAGATCTCTTACGACTGAAAAGAGGCGGAATGAGGCAATTGGATATGACCACTCCCATGGCACCTCTTCCACCAAGCGGTCCCTCCGCTTTTTCTGGGCTGAATATTAAGCTACCACCGTGTGACACGGAAATTTTTGAAGGCGGATACGAGGAGTGGCCCTCGTTCCGCGATATGTTTATCGCCATATACGTTAATCACCCTAAACTAACGCCGGCACAAAAGTTATTCCATTTAAGGAACAAGACCAGAGGCGAGGCGGGGGCTATAGTAAAGCGTTATACCCTATGTGACGAGACTTTTCCCCTGGCTTGGGAGGCTTTAAAGTTAAGATATGAGAATACTCGCGTATTGGTCGACTGTCAACTGAGAATACTTTTCAATATTCCCATTGCAGGCTCTGAGGATAGTCAATCTATTCAAAATTTACAGGCAACTGTTAATGATTGCCTCGCCAGACTCAAGACTTTAGGAGTTTCCACCGACGATTGGGATCCTTTACTAATCTACCTCGTTTCGACTAAGCTTCCTGAGAAAACCCTTGCCTTGTGGGAACAATCCCTTGATTCCCACAGAAGTTTGCCCAAATGGTCTCAAATGAACTCCTTTTTGATAAATAGATATGAAATTGTTGAGAGAATTACTAGTATTAAAGAGACTAAAACTTTTTTTGGAGCCCAAGTCTCACCAGTTCATTCATATATAACCGAAGATAAAAGCGATAAGGACTGTAGATTTTGCAGTGCCAGTCATTCGATTCGTGCCTGCCCTGGGTTTAAACAGCTCTCTGTGTCAGATAGAATAAATTTCGTATTTGAAAATAAAATTTGCAATAATTGCTTATCCTCTTCACACATGAAAAAGGGATGTAAAAGTAAACATTCGTGTGCAGAATGCAAGCAGTTTCATCACACCCTGCTGCATTTAAAGAAACAAAAGACACCACTAAAGCGTAATGACGCCCCTCCACAGACACCTCTTCATACTCAGGATCAGCCTAGCTGTTCCAATCAGGCAGTTTTCCTTTCTAGTTCTCCCGAGGATGATCTTATTGCTTGTTCCCCTACACTATTTACTTCTCAACCAAATATGCATTCCCACGTATCTTCTAATTATACAAATGTCCTTTTGCGCACTGCTTTAGTTCCTGTAGAATATTTAGGCGAGATATTCACCATAAGAGCCCTAATCGATTCGGGTTCGCAGCGAACTTTCATCTCAGAAAGAATTCGTAACCGGCTTCGTTTGCCTACAAAGCGCTCTCCTTGTATAATATCTGGTATCGGTTGTAAGACTCAAAGCTCTGATAAAGAGTGCGATATAACTTTGTGCTCCAAAGACATGAAAAGAAAAATTGTCGTGTCAGCAATAATTTTACCCAAGGTCACCAATTATCTCCCTTCTTTCACAATAAAACCTCCAAATCTCGAGGCTTTTTCTGAAATCCAGTTGGCTGACCCATTCTTTTTCAAGTCAGCTCAAATTGACCTTATATTAGGTGAGGATTACGCTCATCACGTCGAAATGGAAGGAATTATTAAGAATATATGCGGCCATCTCTCGGCCCACAATACTATCTTCGGCTGGGTTATCAGCGGTCCAGTGCCAACAACTCAATCCTTTTCGGCCACCGTCAGCCCCTCCGATAATATTGCGTTAAACGACTTGCTGCGCAAATTCTGGGAAACGGAAGAAATTCCTAATTTTCCCAAGGTATCTTCTCAGGATACCTATTGTGAGGATTATTATAGGGAGACAACTAGGAGGACCCCTGAAGGACGATACATTGTACGCTTACCTTTCAAACAGGAGTTCAATACCACTCTCACACTTGGTCCTTCCAGGGCAATTGCTTTCCGACAATACTCCAGGATAGAAAAGTCACTCACAAGACATACTGACTTATTCGAAGACTACCGGCAAGTTCTCAATGAGTATCTGACGCTTGATCATATGGAGGAAATCTCCTCATGTGAAAGGCAACGAGATGGGAAATACCAGTCTTTTTATTTGCCGCACCATGCGGTTATTAGACCCGAGAGTCGAACGACAAGGGTACGTGTTGTATTTAACGGATCTCGCAGGACCAACACTGGTCTCTCTCTTAATGACGTACTCCATCCGGGCCCAACTTTGCAGTCAGATTTAATGTCAATTTTATTGTATTGGAGATCCTATCGATATGTCTTTAGCGGCGACGTGCAAAAGATGTACCGCCAAATTTTGATTCACCCGGATGATAGGCCTTTTCAACGTGTTCTCTTTAGAAGGGATCAGGACACCCCAGTAACCGATTTCGAACTTAAAACGGTTACATTCGGTATAAATTGTGCGCCATTTCTGGCCATAAGGACACTGTTACAATTAGCCAACGACTCCGAAATGCAGTATCCCTTAGCTGCCCCAATCCTCCGTAGGGAAACATATGTCGATGACATACTCTCGGGTGGTCATTCCCTAAATGATGCACTTCTTGCTCAATCTCAACTAATTTCTGTGCTTAATTCTGCCGGTTTTCCCCTCCGGAAAATCACTTCCAACAACGCCAAACTTCTAGACCATCTTCCCCCTCAAGATCTGTACGACTCTAATTTTCTTCAGTTCTATGAAGCAAGTTCTACAAAGACCTTGGGCGTCCAGTGGAATGCTCTCACTGATTGTTTTTCTTATTCGTTCAATAACGATTCGGCGTCAACAGCTGTCACGAAGCGGGAAATTCTTTCTGCTGTCGCAAAACTATATGACCCAGCAGGCTGGCTCTCCCCAATAGTTATACAGGCGAAAATTTTAATGCAAAGCCTTTGGTTAGAAGGGCTTGGTTGGGACCAGTCTGTAAGTCCAACTTCCCAGACTCGTTGGCAATGTATAGCTTCCCAGCTACCTCTGATTCAGGACATACAAATTCCTCGGTGGATAGACTTTGGCCCTTCCGATAACGTACAGATACACGGATTCTGTGATTCATCACAACGTGCTTATTGTGCTGCGGTATATGTTCGTGTTCAAAATTCAGCTGGCATTTTCTCAAATTTATTGGTCTCAAAGACCAAAGTAGCACCTCTCGAAACGATAAGTCTACCCCGCCTGGAACTTTGCGGTGCTCTACTGCTTTCCAAATTGGTTAAACGCATTCTCTCGTTTATGCCGTTTAAAGATCCGGAGGTGTTCTTATGGTGTGACTCATTAATAGTGCTGGGTTGGTTAGGTAAACCCCCATATATGTGGAAGACTTATATCGCTAATAGAGTTTCCCAAATTAGATACAACCTTCCCGACTCCTATTGGAGACATGTCCCTACCGAACAGAATCCAGCAGATCTGGGAACTAGAGGCTGTCGTGCAAGTGAGCTGAAAGACAACACACTATGGTGGCAAGGTCCTACCTGGTTAGGACAGGGCTTATCTGACTGGCCCCAGCCGATCTTTCCGAGATCCCCGGAAGTCGAACGAAGAAAAGTGGAAAGTTTCCCAGCAGTACTCAGCTCTCCTGACCCTCTAGAAAATTTCTCTTGCTATGCAAGAGCTTTACGTGTCTTCTGTTATGTCTTCCGGTTTTACAATAATTGCTCTAAAATTTATGCACGACGTCATACTCAAGATTTGATATCCCAACAGGAAATTTCGTTTGTCCGAAATAGGTTTATACTTTTATCTCAGAAAAGTTATTATTCGCAAGAATATAGTGACATTGCTAATTCAAAGATTGTGGCTAAAAAAAGTCCGTTAAGTCCCCTTAACCCTTTCCTGGACGGAAACGGACTTCTACGAGTAAATGGTCGCTTGGCTACTTCCGAATTGCCTTACAACGAAAAGTTTCCAATTATTTTACCACATCAAGCTCATTTTACGAAACTTTATTTGGAATTTATTCATATCCTTTTGTTACACGGAGAGTGTTCTCTTATGTGTCGAATTGTCAATACCGAATTTCATATTTCACGTCTTAAGTATGGCATTAAGCGTATTATCCATCATTGCAAGATATGTACCATTTACAAGAAGCGTGCATGCACTCAAATCATGGCACCTTTACCGGCAGAGCGATGCACATTTTCAATGCCCTTTGAGACGACAGGGATTGATTTCGCTGGTCCCTTTGAACTGAAAAGTTCAAAACTTCGGAATGCTCCAATAATCAAAGGATATGCCAGCGTATTTATATGCTTTTCAACAAAAGCCATTCATTTAGAGCCTTGCTCAGAGCTCACAGCTTCTGCATTTCTCGCAGCCTTTTCAAGATTTGTCGGTAGGCGGGGCTTGCCTAAAAAGGTTGTTTCAGACAACGGCCGAAATTTTATTGGCGCAAGTAGAACCCTTCTCAAGGAGTTCAAACAATTTATTAAGAAGTCTTCCGCTGAGACATCTCAGAAGTATGTGGTCCATGGTCTCGAATGGTCTTTTATTCCGCCCCACGCACCTCATATGGGAGGTCTGTGGGAGGCGGCTGTCAAAAGCTTTAAGTTTCATTTCCGCCGAATAATGAGTTCTCACCGCTGTACCTTTGAGGAATTTGCCACCATTCTAGCGCGCATCGAGGGCGTACTCAACTCAAGGCCTATCTCAGCTCTGTCTCAGGATCCCAATGATATATCTGCTCTGACTCCAGGACATTTCCTTCGAGGGGGGCCCATTATGGCGTTGCCAGAACTCCATTGTGATAATTTGTCATTATTAAATAGATGGGAAAAACTTAAAGGTCTTCACCATCAATTTGCTGTTCGTTGGAAGGAAGATTACTTGCGAAACTTGCAGAAGAGATATAAATGGAAAGCTCCTTTGCCTAATATTAACCAAGATGATTTGGTCGTAGTTATTGATGATCTCCTCCCTCCCAGTGAATGGAGGTTGGGTAGAGTTCAAAAGGTCTATACGGGAACCGACAATAATGTTCGGATCGCTGACATTCGTACTGAGTCTGGCATTATAAATCGTCCAATCGTCAAACTATGCCTTTTGCCTTTTAAAAACACAACCTAATCAGAAGAAAAGTTTTCCAATACTCGAAATCCCCTAATGCTGATTCTCAACTCTGCATTCTTTTTTTTTTAATTGAGTCTAAAATCCTCGCTATTAATTACTTCTTATTTCTTTCCTCAAGAGCCCAACGAGATCCAAAAATTCACCAATGCAAGGTTTGTTGGAGATACCACTCTCTCCGGTTCTGTAAGAAGTTTTTGCAGATGAAAGCCGCCGAGCGGAAACATGTCGTAGACAAACACAATTATTGTTCTAATTGTTTAGCGCGGAGCCATACTTTACGACGATGTACATCCCAAGTTACTTGCAGAAACTGTGGAGAATACCATCACACGCTGCTGCACTATGCGTTGCATCCTCGAACCAAATCACAACCAACGAAAACCCATCCAAATACCCATCGACAAACGAAAGCTGGATGCACCAAATTGAAGGGTAACAGAAAACTTCCATCACAACCAAATCAACGGTCAAGCAACCAAATCCAACTCATTCCATCCGATCAACAACAAGTTATCACCACAGCCATTAAATCTTTAGCTAATTTACTTGTTTAAATCTCTATTATTTGCATACATGCAAAGGCCCCCCAGTATGTTTAAATTTACATTAATCTTATTGAATTCTTCATAATGTAAATTGTATCTATTTGAATTAATAACGGATTATAGTTGCCAATCAATGAATTTAAGTAACTAACAACATGTAATTATTATCTGCTATCGAACATCAATCTGTAGCTTTGTAGTTTTTATCCAAACTCTCTCATAATACCTTCGTTTAGATTGGGCGGCAAAATAAATGAGAGCAACTGGTTTTCGGCAAGCATATTGATGTTCGTACCTAGTTTAAAGAAGAATAAAAATTCAATTGCATTCCAGAAATCAAACGGTGAGCCTCGTTTCAATCCTTCCACACTTCACATTGCTTGTACTAACAAGTGTTGTTTTTGTTTTACTTACGGCGGAGTCTATAAGGCGAACACTGGTTGCCACCACTGTCAATAAAAAAGACATCCCTCGTTGCTCTTCTAGGAAGGTTTTATTCCCGCCAAACTGCAGTCATTTGAAGTATTCCCGCAGTTTCTTAATTTCCCCGATTTTAATCAAAATTCCTAAAAGGCTACAAATTTTGTGCAACTTTGCAAAAATTGTCTACCTGTCTGTTGTCTATAGCAGGCGCCCTTCGCACTTGGCACGGTTTAAAAGGGAGTGCTGATATTAATCCGCCCCATGCCTCTATACACATACACCTGAGCCAATAATCGGCTTTTTGTGCGGTCCAAATATTAAAAAGTAGCGTTGTGGAAATACTAAGTCAGGAATTCCTTGCTACTTATCAAATCCTTTATTGTTTTTCATAGCACGCCATTAACTTAGTTTATGTGAGCTCGTAGTGCTAAGTGTCCCGTTATGATACCGAAAGCTATGCTGACCTCCTTCCTACTTTCTTTCAGTAATAGCCTCGACTTCTTACGATCCGGATCTCCCCATACAATTTTTACTGTCCTATCGATCGTTTCGTTGTTGCACTGTTCAACAGTGTTACATTCACGTTCGTCGACCAGTCCGATTTACTCCGACCGACCGACCTACTCTTTATCATGGTATCCACGCTACGTTCCATGATTTTGAGTAGAAAGGACGTAAGGCTTATAGGTGTGCAGGCCTTTGGTGTCACATAACTTGCCATTGCCTCCTGACAGGCTCTCGGAGTATATGCAAGTTCTAGGCACGCTGTGAAAAAAATAATGGTCAGATAGGGCGCCAGATAGCCGGCCTACTTCTATAGTAACGCCAGAAATATTCCGTAAGGTTCGGGTGACTTAAATGGTTGGAAGCTCCTTAAGGCTCTCCTTACTTTAAATTCAGTAATGATAAACCTTCGGTCAACATCATTATTCCAAGATTGAGGTGTCTCCGTGAGTTCCCAATATCTATGGAAAATGCGATTGAATCCAAAGCTTCAACGTATTCTCTGCTTTCACTCCCATGTCGTCTACTAAAGTTTCAGTTTGGAGATGGCGGCGTCATTACCATAAGGCTTTCAGGAGGCACATTTTGCTCTGATAATTTCATAGTATACCTTGAACTGTGTGTAAGATTCCAATTAACTTCCGCTTCTGCGGACCTCTTTCGCTATGTTGCAAATCTCCCGTTCATCCAGGGTTTTTCTTGAACTGATTTCCTTTCTCGAAGAGGACTATCTTCAAAAAACCCTACTAGTGCAGTTCTAATCCTGTTGACATTGTCGTCAATGTCTTATATGCCTGGATAATCTAAATTACAATACCTTTCCCAAGACTTCAACTGAGTAGTCTTTCGAATTTTGGCCAGTTGTTTTCCAACTTATTACGGAAGCTTATCGGATTCGGCTCTGGCCCTGTTATTCCAAATCTAATATAGCAATGGTCTGAGAAGGTCTACTCCAGATTTTCTGAACATAGGTAACGGTTTTACCAATATTAAGTGTTATTAGGTCATTATTAAGAGGATATGTTGGATGCCACCGTATATCACAGATTAGCATGTCAGCCTATGACGCTGATCCCCTTGTTGGTGGTTAACCCCTTCTAACACTGGCGATACTTAACCACTGCGGCACATCGTTCGGACCTTGCTGTAAAAAGAGGACCTTTATCACTGAGCTAAAATTTAAATCAGACAGCTCTCATTGATACGTGATAAGTTTGTTCCTATTCCTTAATGGAATGTACATGGGCAAATATGCATTTACAAATCATTAGTATTCTAGAATTCTGCAGGACTTGGCTCTCTTATTAATGTTGGTACCACCCACGAATTTTGGTGAGCGTTCACGTCGCACCCTATTGGTACCTCGTGTCCTGACTGTTTTGCCTTCCTCACCAACCGTTGCAGCTCCGACGTGGGTGTAAATTGATGACATTTTTATGACATATAACGTAGGTCCTGTGTGAGCATAGAATAATTAGTAGTTGATATGGTTCAGTCAAGAAACTTTGTTCCGGGACGTCCATGGCTCCTGAATTAAGGCAATATGAATTTTGCATTTGCTGACTTTTTCCATCAGAGCGTGTGTAGCTGTCTCGCTCCGGTGGAGGTTTCTTAGTATGACCTCAATCATTGGTCCTCCATTAAATGGGCTTTGTCCACTCCCTGTTCTTTAGGCTACATTGACTTTCCTGTCACTGCACTGCCTGATGTTTCAGTATTAGGTTTTTCGCCTATCCGGCTCTTCCGAATCTTGATAATATCGGTAATGGTACCATCGTCGGTTCCCTAATCGTATTGAGCTTCCCGTTCCTGCATTACCTGATGTTACAATATTAAGATCTTAGTCTTCCAAATCTTGAGTAAATGGGCTCCTTGGGCTTCTCATCGTCCGCTCCGTTTTTCAGACAAGATAATTTAGATTATCCAAGTATGACGACAATGTCAACAGGATTACGACTGCACTAGTAGATTCTTTCGAAGATTGTTGTCCTCTAAGAGAAAGGAAATCAGCCCAAGAAAAGCCCTGGATGACCAAAGAGATTCGCAACATTGGGAAAGAGGTCCGCAGACTTTTTAACAGAGCGTAACAGAGCGTCGTAAAAAAGCCGAAGTATATTGGGATGTGTATTACACACGGCTCAAGGAATACATGACGCCGCCAAGATAAAAAAGTTGAAATGGAGATGAAAAATGGATTGTTTACAACAACGTTAGTCGAAAACCAATCATGGTCCAAGCATGGTGAACCAGCTCAAACCACTTCAAAGGCTGATATCCACCAAAAGAAGGTTATGCTGTCTGTTTGGTGGGATTGGAACGGTGTGGTATATTTTGAGCTGCTTCCAAGGAACCAAACGATTAATTCGGATGTTTACTGTCAGCAAATGGACAAATTGAATACAGCCATCAAGGCTAAGCGACCAGAATTGGTCAATCGTAAAGGTGTCATATTCCACCAGGACAAAGCTGGACAGCACACATCTTTGGTCACTCGCCAAAAACTGAGTAAGCTTGGCTGAGAACTTTTGATGCATCCACCATATAGCCCTGACCTTGCACCATCAGACTACCATTTATTTCGATCTTTGCAGAACTCCTTAAATGGTAAAACTTTCGGCAATGATGAGGCTATAAAGTCGCACTTGGTTCAGTTTTTTGCAGATAAAGGCCAGAAGTTCTATGAGCGTGGAATACTAAATTTGCCAGGAAGATGGCAAAAGGTTATCGAACAAAATGGCAATTATATATTTGATTAAAGTTCATTCTAAGTTTTATTAAAAATGCATTTACTTTCTTTTAAAAAATCCGCAATTACTTTTTGGGCAACCCAAAAGTAATTGCATAACTTGCCTTGCCGGGCTTAGGCACCAATGGCCTATAGTCCTTACATCCTTTCTACTCAGAACCATGGAACGTATTGTGGATGCCATAATAAAAAGAACATCATCCAGCGAACTGCTTAGATAAAAACAGCTACATATGTCAAGGGAAGGCTGATGGAGACTGCTGTGTACGAGGTTGTGCATAAAGTAGAAGAACCTTCGATGCCAAGACGTACACATTGGCGGTATGCATTGACATCGAGGAGAAGTTTTAATAATGTGCGGACCGACACAATGATCCACTCCTTAGACCAGAACCCCTAAATATAAGGGAGAAAGTGGCACAGGGCACGCCAGAAGGGGCATTTTATCGCCACAATTTCGGGTGACCACCATAAATAATTTATTACGGATGTTGACTGAGGAGAGATTTAAACCCGCCTGCTATGCAGACGATGTTATAATAGTTCTAAGGGGTAAGAATCCAAACCAGCTATGCAGAAGGGCCGAAAGGGTCTTGCATATGGCATATGGCTGGGCTAGACCCAGGGTCTTAACGTTAGCCCAGAGAAGACTGAAATATGTCTGATCAGGAGGAAGAAAAAGGCGGGCGCACCACGCTTTCTCAATAAAAGGATTTCGATATATGACAAGGTCAAATACTTAGGAGTGATCTTGGATACGAAACTTAATTGGAAGTGTCACATTCAGGAGCGTACTGAGAAGGCTCACAGAAGTTGGGCTCTATGTGGCCTGAATCCGAGGATAGTCCACTGGCTCTACAGGAGCGTGATTAGACCAATACTAACTTACGCTTCAGTGGTTTGATGGACTGCTATGGAGAAAAAGTGCAACATTAGCAACCTACAACAGGTTAAGAGAACATGTTGTCTTGGCGCAGGCGGAGCGATGAGGACCACGCCCACTAGGGCACTGGAGACTATTCTAGATATCCGACCCATTGACATACAGATTAGATGTGAGGCAGCAACTGCTGCTATGAGACTTAAGGCGATGGGAGAATGGATTGAGGATAGGAGCAGCTCATACCATCGCGGTATAATAGAGGCTACGATAGGAAACCTGGAAGGAAGGGAAGAGGTTTCCGATCCGATACCTGAGATGAAGCTTTAAGTCGAGTGCGACGCACTGCTGCCATCGTCACAGTCTTGGATTGACGGAACCCTAGTATTTCCATCTGGAAGATCATTTTACTCGGATGGATCAAAGCTAGAGGACAAAGTGGGCCTGGGGGTTTACAATGACAACCCAGGGACTGACATCTGTTTTAGACTGCCTGACCACAATACGGTCCTGCAGGCGGAGATACGGGCGATCACGGAATGCGTGAAGTGGTGTGGTTCTAACGCGAGAACGTCGAGTCTGAACATCTTTACCGACAGTAAAATTGTCATAAGGGCAATAACAACCAGGATGGTAAGGTCACGAAACGCCTTCTCTGAGGATGGGAAAATCCGCATCGTTTGGGAGCCGGGCCATAACGGAGCAAGGGGAAATGAAAGGGCAGACGATTTGGCGGTGCAGGCCAGAGGACTGCCGTCAACAAACTTGGTTAACCCAAAGCCTTTCGGGTCAAAGCAGTCCTAGTTAAGGTAGTGGGCGACGAATGCGCATGCAACATTGTGGAACAGCGAAACGGTCGGTAGGTCTGCGAAAATCCTATGGGGGGATCCAGGTCGTGCGAAGACAAGACGATTACTGAAGATAAGTAAGAAGTACAGTCCGAATCGGTCTATAACCTGATAAAGCTCCCATACAAACCCATCTCCCGATTTAATTTAATACGGTTCGAATCGGTGTACAACTTGATATAGCTCCCATATAAACCGACCTTCAAATTTGACTTCTTAACCCCTATAAGCCGCAATTTTTGTCCAATTTGGCTGAAATTTTTGATGTGATGTTCTGTTACGACTTCCAACAACTGTGCCAAATACGGCCAAAATCAGTCTATGACCTGATATAGCTCCCCTGTGAACCGGTCTCTCGATCATCCTTGTTCGGTTCCTAGAAGCTTTAATTTTTGCTGGTTTGACAGAAGTTTGGTATGTAGAATGGAATTATGCCTTTCAACTAAATTTATTTTGTATAAATTTTTAGCGGAGTCCATGGTGGGGGGTTTTCAAGATTCGGCCCGGCCGAACTTAGCACACTTTTACTTGTTTTATCCTAATGAGACATTTTTTCATTCAGTTTTTCCCAAAAGCAATATAATTGCTTTTTTTCCGAGTGTATCTTAGCGGTGACAAGAGAATGCTTGATTTGCACACCAGTCAGTCAGTCGATATGGCCCATAAACGACGGGGCGATGATAAAAAAGAAATGCTCTTGATGGCCTTGTCCCAGGACGCAAGTAAAACAAGGTCTCTGTGATTTCGAACTAAAACGGAAATACGAGCATCACCCTCCGTGCACACCTCCGATAGTCAGTCGTCAGCCACTTACATGTATTAAACTTGGTCTACATCTCCGTTCTCAAAGTGTTTGTTGTAGCCTGTAAATGGCTCCTGTGTGCGTGACTGCCAGACGATTGCACATCTAGAGGACCTTCCAAGTGAATGTGAATGTAGGGGTGTGCAGTTGCTGAGAGTGTGCGTGTGTGAGCTTTTGAATAAATTTTCTTTTTTGCAGCAAAGGAAAGTGGTTATCCTTTCATCTCTTATCCTTAGTGTTATGTTGTGCAGCGCATGCTTCGGGATTTCCGCTTTCCCTTAAAATGCAACTAAATTGTGGTAGAAATCTCAGATCCTTGCATTTCACTAAAAATTGCCGCTTAAGGTTAAACGCCGGAATTTTACTACACCAGCAAATGCATGCAACATAATTTACGTAAAACCCAACATGATGTGGTTCAAGGCAACCTTTGCAGTAGTCTTTAATTTCCTAAAATTAATCGGGGTAAAGCAGAGAAGCTTTCAACACCGCATAATGCTGCATTGGGAAACTGTTAAACCACCACAAGCTCTTCGGCACCTGATATAAAGGGTGATTTGTTAGCTATTATCCATTTGGCAACACTAGTTTTATTTCACAAACGAACAACGCTGGCAAAATATTGAATTTTTTTTTATCACAATAGGTGCTCTGTGTTCGTTGTGTTCAGCGACGAAGCTCATTTGTGGCTCAATGGGTACGTTAGTAAGCAGAATTGTCCATTTTGGTGTGAAGATCAGCCAGAATCATTTCACGAGCTACCAATGCATCCAGAAAAGTCACAGTTTGGTGCGGTTTATAGGCTGGTGGCGTCAAAGGACCGTACTTATTAAAAGATGATGCGAATCGTAATGTGACTGTAAATGGTGAGCGCTACCGTGAGATGATATCCAACTTTTTTTTTTTTGATCAAAATGCAAGATCTTGACTTGCATGACATGTAGTTCCAACAAGACGGTGCCACATGCCACACAGCACGTGTAAGAATGGACTTTTTGAGAGGCGAGTTCGGTGAATATTTTATTTCACGTTCAGAAAGGTCAATTGGTTGCCTATATCGTGCGATTTAGCGCTTTTATACTATTTCTTGTGGGGCTATGTTAAAACCCGCATTGATTCGTGGGATATCAGCCAAAATGTTGGAAAAATTGGACCAAGCGGATGGACCATTTGAGGCGCAGTAACGGTCAACATTTGCCCGAAATAATCTTCACAAATTTAATTATATGGACCGTACTATCAATTTAAATACAAATTTCAGGTATTTTTCTGAATTTTATGTGTGTGTGTTTTGTTTTTTTTTTTTTTTTTTTTTTGAAGAATTTTCCTATTGCTCTTAAAAAATCACCCTTTACTTAAGCTTTAGTCGTTGTCGCTCGTTTTTAGTTGCTTTTTAAGTTGCAGCTAACTTGGAAAATAAGAAACTTGATCAAGGAGCAATCGTAAGCGTGCTTAGAACTGTGTAACTTAAAACTAATGAAACTCAATTATAAAGAATTGTCTTAACGAAGCTCAATCGGAAAACTTATAGAATAGCAGTGAACACTAGCAGAGGAGGAAAACTAAACATGCTGTGATTTCAAAAAGTAACAAGTAAAACAAAAACGGGATGAACTTTGGATCTCCATCTCGGGTATATTTATTAACAACATTTCGTCAAAATTCGGTTTAAAAATCACAGTACGAACCCATAACAGACATACCAACGTCGAAGAAATTTGTGCAAAAGTCTAACACAACATACTAAATTTCAGCTTAATCGGCTAATAAGTAAGTCATTATGGGGGAAATACTATATATTTATCTTGTAATAAATAATTCTTTAATGGACCCAGAAGCTTAAATCAGGAGATAGGAATATATGGTCGCTACATTTAATTACAGTCCGATCTAGACTTTACTCGATGCCGATTTCGAGGATGCCAATACAACTCGCTCTGATAAATTTAAGTGAAATCAGGCAATAAAGGTTGCTTTTATGGGACCAAGACTTTTAATCGGAAGAACGGTAAATGCCGATCGGCATCATAGAATGTACGGATGTCGGATGGATGGGGTCCTAACACAACTCGCTTTGCAAATTTTCCACGAAATGGGATAATTAAATCGTCTTCCGCTATATCGAGATACAAGTCTATATACCCCATTTTCGAACCTTAGCTACCTATGGTAAAAGAAGTAAGAGCGTGCTAAGTACGGCCGGGCCGAATCTTATATACCCTCCACCATGGATCGCATTTGTCGAGTTCTATGCGCGGTATCTCTTTTTAGGCAAACAAAGAATATTGAATAAGAACTGTAATGCTATTTGAGCTATATCAAGTTATAGTCCGATTCAGACCATAAATGAATGCTGAACATTGTAGAAGACATTGTGTAATATTTCTGTTCATTCGGATAAAAATTGCGCCTTACAGGGGCTCAAAAAGCAAAATCGGGAGATAGTTTTATATGGGAGCTGTATCAAGCTATTGATCGATTCAGCCCATATTAGACACGTATATTGAAGGTCATGATAGAAGCCGTTGTACAAAATGTTTGCCAGATCGGATGAGAATTACGCCCTCTAGCGGCTCAAGAAGTCAAGATGCCAGATCGGTTTATATGGCAGCTATATCAGGTTATGTGCCGATTTGCGCCATACTTAACACAATTATTGAAAAATTTCAGTCAAATCAGATGAGAATTGTGCGTTCTATTGGCTGAAGGTGTGAAGATCCAAGATCGGTTTATATGACAGCTATACCAGATTATGAACCGATTTGAATCATACACAGTTGTTGGAAATGATACCAAAGCACTACGTGCAAAATTTCAGTCAAATCGGACGATAATTGCGCCCTCTAGAGCTCAAGAAGTCAAGATCCCAGATCGGTTAATATGGCAGCTATATCATGGTATACTAAGCACAGTTATTGTTAGGGGGTCAAAAAATAAATTAACTTTAGGGGGTCAAAAAGTAAAATAGGTAGATCGTTTTATAAGGGAGCTGTATTAGGTTATAGACCGATTCAGACCATATTTGACACGTATGTTGAAGGTCATAGCAGAAGCCGTGGAACAAAATTTCACCCAAATCAGATAATAATTGCGCCCTATAGACGCTCAAGAAGTCAAGATCCCAGATCGGTTTATATGGCAGCTATATCAGGTTATAGACCGATTTGAATCATACTTTGCACAGTTTTTGAAAGTCAAAGCGAAACACTTTGTGCAAAATTTCAGCGAAATCGGATAGGATTTGCGCCCTCTAAAGGCTCAAGAAGTCAAAACCCAAGATTGGTTTATATAACCGCTATATCAAGTTATGCATCAATTTCACACGTACTTGGCACAGTTGTATGAAATCGTACCAAACACCTCATGCAAAATCAAATAAGAATTGCGTCCTCTAGTGGCTCAAGAAATCAAGATTGAAGATCGGTTTATATGGCAGCTATATCAAAACATGGACCGACATGGTCCGTTTACAATCCCAACCGACTTACAAATAAAGGAAGTATCCGTGCAAAATTTCAAGCGGCTACCTTTACTCCTTCGAAAGTTAGGGTGCTTCCGACAGACAGACGGACGGACGTGGCTAGATCGACTTAAAATGACATGACGATCAAGAATATATATATTTTATGGGATCTGAGACGAATATTTCGAGGAGTTACAAACAGAATGACGAAATTAGTATACCCCCATCCTATTGTGGAGGGTATAAAAACACACCATCTGTGCAAAGCTTCAGCCCATTATATTAATTTTTATACCTACCACCGAAGGAGGTTCATTTTATCGTTCCGTTTGCAGCACACCGAAACATCCATTTCCGACCCTAAAACGTATATATATTCTTGATCGTCGTGAAACCAAAAAGATTTAGCAATGTCCGTTTAGAATCTGTCTCGAATCTAGACATAGATCTGGTCATATCGAAAAGGTTACCCGACAGCTGTGGTGTATATCAAGCGGAGATAGTTGAAATTAAGGAAGTGGAATGGCTAAGATATAATCTCATAACGACGATTGGCATAAATATTTTCTCAGACAACCCTTAAATCCCTAGGGACGAATTTCTGAACACAAAAACCGCCATCGACTGTCGTATATCTCTCAACGAGATGGCTGAACTATTCAAAATTCACGTATTCTGGGTGCCGGCTCACAGAGATATCTCATGCAATTGTAAAGCAGCCAGATTGCGAGACTAGAAACTACCCCACACATTCCAGGGATACTGGAATCGGTGGCTATGTCTCTAGTGATATGTAAGCTAAGTTTTCAAAACCAGGCCCGAAGGACAACGAATGATAGATGATCGCAAAGAGAGGCTGTAAGCATTCCAAAACTATCTGGCCTAATCAAGACTTGAAGAGGTCTACCGCTTTGCTCTCATTGGCTAGAATAGACGTCTCAGTCATTGCGTCCGTCGTGACAGGTCATTGTCTAATTGGAAAACATGCTGACAGACTCAAGGTTGTCAGCAACGACTTTTGCAGAAGCGGTGATTACATCGAAGAAGAAGAGACTATGGAACTTCGTTCTGTGTGTGTATCCCGCACAATCAGTCAGGAATTCCACTTTAGGTTATCAATTATTAGGGAACCTTTCTGATTTAGTGGATGTGAACACTGGCAAGTTATTGGGCTTTTTAAACCGATCTGGATTGTTTAACGGTAAGTACCAGAGGGCATCATCCTTCTTCTGTTCCTGTGATATCACAATGGACGAAATCGTCTAAGTGAGTCTAATGGCAAACCGCCACTTAAATTTAACCTAACCTAACCTAGCTCGAGTGCTTTGCGCGGTATCTCTTTTTAGGCAAACAAAGAATAATAAATAAGAACTGTTATGCTATTGGAGCTATATCAAGTTACAGTCCGATTCAGACCATAAATGAATTGAATGCTGAGCATTGTAGAAGTCATTGTATAATATCTCAGTCCATTCGGATAAGAAGTGAGCCTTGTAGGGGCTCAAGAAGCATAGTCGAGAGATATGTTTATAATTGAGCTGTATTAAGCTATATATCGCTACAGACCATATCAGACACGTATGTTGAAGGTCAAAGAAGAAGCCGTATTATAAAATTTCAGGAAAATCGTATAAGAGTTGCGCCCTCTAGAGGCTAAAGAAGTCAAGATCCCAGATCGGTTTAAATGCAGCTATATCAAGTTATTTACCGATTTAAATCATACTTGGCACAGCTTTTGGAAGTAAAAACAAAATAACTTATGCGAAATTTGAGCCAAATCGGATGAAAATGGCGCCCTTTATTGGCTCAAGAAGTCAAGATCCAAGATCGATCTGGACCAATTTGTAACCTCCAACATAGAATAGTAATTTCGTCATTCCGCTTGTAACATCTCGAAAAATGAGTCTAAGACCCCATAAAGCATATATATTCTTGATCGTCGTGAGGTTTTAAGTCGATCTAGCAAGTCCGGCCGTCTGTCTGTCTGTCGAAAGCACGCAAATTTTCGAAGAATCAAAGCTAGGCGTATGAAATTTTGCATAAATACTTTCTATTTGTGTGGGTCGGTTGAGATTGTAACCGGGCCAAATCGGCACATGTTTGGACAAAGGTGCCCTATAAACCGTTCTTGACTGCTTGAGCTTCAAGAGGGCGCAATTCTTATCCGATTTGGCTGAAATTTTTCTCGTGGTGTTTTGGTGTGACTTCCAACAATTGTACTTACTTCATAATCTGGTATAGCCGCCATATAAAACCTATCTCTAGATTAGACCTCTTAGGCTTCTAAAGGGCACAATTATGTTCAATTCGGTTTAAATTTAGCATGTCGTTTTGGTATGACTTCCAACAACTGTGTGTGTGGTCTAAATCGGTTGATAACCTAATATAGCTGCCATATAAACCGATCTCCCAATCATACTTTCTGAGCCTCTGGAGGGAGCAATTACTGTTCGATTTGCCTGAAATTTTGGAGATGGCGATTTTCTTTGACTTCTAGCAGCCATGACAAGTACGGTCTATAGCGGTCAATAACTTTATTTATCTCATATATATTTGAAAAAGTCATACAAAGAACTTCATCTATGGTGGTGGGTATATACACTCAACCAAATTTGTTATCCAAAGCAGCAAAAAAGTTTGCTAAAACAGCAGGTTTTGTCTGCTGAATATGGGAAAGCAGTAAGGTCTGCTTTCAGCAAACATAGGGCTGCTGTATTAGCAAACATTTCTTACTGCTATTTCAACTAACAAAATCTTCTGTTTTGAATACACAAGTCAGCTGAAAAAGATTTGTCATTCCGTTTGCAACACATCGAAATATCCATTTCCGACCCTATAAAGTATATATTCTTGATCAGCGTAAAAATCTAAGACGATCTAAACATGTCCGTCCGTCTGTCTGTTGAAATCACGATACAGTCTTTAAAAATAGAGATATTGAGCTGAAACTTTGCACAGATTCTTTTTTCTTTCTGGACAGTAAGTTGTGTTAGGCCCTTCGACATCCTTCATCAATTTCACCCAGTTCGGTCCAGATTTGGATAAAGCTGCCATATAGACCGATCTATCGAATTAATGTATTTGGGCTATAAAAGGCGCATTTTTTTGTCCGATGTTGCCGAAATTTGGAACAGAGAGTTAGATTAAGCCCTTCCACATATTTCTGCAATTTGGTCTAGATCGATCAAGATTTGGATACAGCTGTCATATGGACCGCCAAAAAAGGCGCATTTATAATCCGATTTAACTGAAATTTGACACATTGACTTATGTTAGGCTTTACGACATCCATGTTGTATTTGGTTCAGGTCTGTTTATTTTTAGATATAGCTACTAAAAAGACCAATATTTTGTTATACGCAATTGGACAATGACTTTTACTTATTAGTATTTGGTCCAAATCGGATTATATTTCGATATAACTGCTATGGGACATAAGGTTTGCAATTTTCACAGGATTTTGATGAGAGGTGGTTTACATATATACCCGAGGTGGTGAGTATCCAAAGTTGGGCCCGGCCGAACTTAACGGCTTTTTACTTGTTCGAAATTATTTTTATCTGTGCTCAAACCGAGGATGCTATTAGCTAGACATCGTACCTTACCTTTCCCTACCGATTGTCATCAATTAGATCTTTGATTTGTTAGTAAAATTTCTAGACATCATTTTAACTCATGAACATTTCGATTCGCGCAGACTCACCTATTTCCATTTCCCTCTTTTCTTTGCCAAATAGACGTTTCTCTTCACACATTTTCTCCCGGTACCTCTCCTTGGCATAAATAGTATTTCCACAATCTTGGTCGTACCATGGGTTTCTTGGGCCAGACTTCTTTTATACAAGCAAGAACGTTACATGTTCCAGGTGTGCATGGCATTCAGACTCACTTAAACATTTACGTCCATTGTGATACCACAGAAGCAGGAGAAGGAAAATGACAAAATGTCTTCTAGCTCCTACCACCCAGATGGCTTAAAAAGCTAAATAGATTGTGAATTTTCACAACCGCTAAATCAGACAAGTTCTCAAACAAATGAGAACCTATAGTGAAACTCCTTCTGACTGCCAGTAGATTAGGCCACACAATTTTGGAATATTCACAACCTCTCATTGTGACCATCTGCCATTCGTTGCCATTCGGGCCTAATCCTGAAGACCAAGCTTACATGTTGCTAGAGGCATACCCCCAAATTCCAGATCCCCTGAAATGTGTAATGTAAGTCCTAGTCTTCCAAGCTTCTCTGCTCTGCAGTTCCCTGGGATATATCTGTGGTCCAGTGCCCACAACAGATGAATTTTGAAAGGTGCAGCCATCTCGCTGGGAAATCTGCTACAGTCGAGGGCATAATTTAAATTCATTGAATTACATCTTGGGCATTCCACCACATCCTTAATTGCAAAGATCACCGCTTGATACATACTGCGGTCAACCTTTTCAATATGACCGGTCCAAGTAATTCAGGGTACACTCCAAAGCCCACCTTGTCGTCTAGTTTAGCGGCATCCGTATAGAAGTCTACGTTACTTCTATTATCAGCGATATCGTAGTTGGAAAGTTGGTTCTATCAGGAATTGTGGTAAAGTAAATTTTATCAAAAAGCGGCTCAGGCAATACGTAATACACACTGCCTGGAATGTCGGGCTTTGTATCAAGTATATCACAGTGTGTTAAAAATGCACTTTTAACCTTTCTTTTGCCTATCAGGCCCTGCTTAAAAAGTTTGCGCCGGCAATTAATAATTGAATAACGCCATAGGCAGGAAAAAGTTTTTTTTTGTTTTGCCGGCACTCAAAAGTGCCTTGCAAAGGAGCTAGTTTGTAATTGAACTAAAGAGCGCAAATGGAATGAAAAGACTGTTTCTCTTCTGGTGCCAGAACAAGCTCTAGTAATAACCTTCACTGTAGGATAGGGGTATAATAATTTCGTCATTCTGTTTGTAACTCCTCGAAATATTCGCCTAAGACCCCATAAAGTATATATATTCTTGATCGTCATGACATTTTAAGTCGAACTAGCCGTGTCCATCCGTCTGTCCGTCCGTCCGTCTGTCCGTCTGTCTGTCGAAAGCACGCTAACTTTCGAAGGAGTAAAGCTAGCCAATTGAAATTTTGCACAAATACTTCTTATTAGTGTAGGTCGGTGGGGATTGTAAATGGGCTTATATTGGTCCTCGTTTTGATATAGCTGCCATATAAACCGATCTGGGATCTTGAGTTCTTAAACCGCTAGAGGGCACAATTCTTATCCGATTTGGCTGAAATTTTGTATGAGGTGATTTATTATGACTTCCAACAATTGTGCTGGAAATAGTTCAAATCGGTCCATAACCTGATATACCTGCCATATAAACCGATCTGGGGTCTTGACTTCTTGAGCCTCTACAGGGAGCAATTCCTATCCGATTTGGCGAAATATTGCACGACGTGTTTTTTGTACAATTTTGTACAACGGCTTCTCTTATGACCTTTAACATTCGTGTCGAAAATGGCATGAATCGGTTTATAGCCTAATGCAGCTCCCCTATAAACCGATCTCCGAATTTTATTACTTCAGCCCATAAAGTGCGCAATTTTTACTAGATTTTACACAATGACTTCTACTACGGTCTCCCATATTCAGTTCAATTATGATCCTAAATGAACCATAACTTGATATTGTTCCAATAACATAGCAATTCTTTTCTTTTATTCTTTGTTTGTTTAAAAAGAGATACCGTGTGAAAAGCTCGACAAATGTGATCCATGGTGAAGGGTATATAACATTCAGCCCGGCCGAACTTAGCACGCTTTTACTTTTTTTTATTGATTCAGCATCAAGTATTTATACCCTTTCTTGATCATAATTTCGCTTGTGCCTAAATTCTTATTTTCTATGGCATTCAACATTGCCAATTCCTGCATATACCGCATTATTAAATTATTACATAGGAACTTATCGATCAGCCAAAGCAATACGCAAGAAATTCAAGGTCAGCCAAGTGAAGCTTTGACTGAGTGGTATATGGGACAATGTTTGCATTAAGGAGTCTTCGTAGCATTTTGTCTCGACACAATGTCCAGAGGCATAAGGTGTAGCATTAATTTCAGTGCATCAGAGGGTGTCGTCCTCAGTGCGGCTGTGATCCACAAACAAGCCAATCCGGTTGACTATTGAACAGTAGGTGTACTTTTGAACCACAGTCCACCAGACCACAACATCATATAGCATTTTAGGTCTGACAACTGCGGAATATAACCTATGCATGACGTGCGGACTAAATCCCCAACTTTTGCCAATGCAGGTGTATAGGGCAAGAGTTGTCTTTAGTTTGAAGTTCAATTTCCTGTCCAGCAAAACACCCAGATATTTTGCGTTTTTAATAAATGGAACATTCTCTTCTCCGAAGCAGACAGGTGCCACTGAATGTAACTTGAATCTCTTGCAGAAAAGAGCTACTTCTGTCTTACACGGATTTACGCCTAGGCAACTTTCGGTTGCCCATTTCGCTGTAGCACTCAGAGCTTCCTGAAGAATATTTCAAGAGTGCTGGGAGGCTTTCCCCTAATCGCAGTAGCCACGTCATCAGCATAATCGACCACTTTACACCTTTTCTTAACAATTATATATTGTGAAAGGACATGTTCTAACCTAAAAGAGACAGAACGCCACTTGAGGTTTCTGCTCACCCATATTTTCAGATTAACAGGTCTGAAGCCTGCCATAATGCATCTTTTAATAAGAAATATATTAATAAACTTTCTTACGGTAGTTGTGACGCCTAGAAACTCCAGCTCCTTTGTGATTGACATGGGTTTCACATTATTGAATTCACCTACAATGGCGAGAAATGCTACCATTGTAAATTTTTTTAAAGTGAGAGAACCCTCTGTGTAGGCAACTAGGTCGTGAAGGGCTGTTTCAGTGGACTTGTCCTTAATATGCATACTGTTGCCGAGACAGACGGTCGCCAGAGATCTTTGCCCAAAGATATGTTTCTATCAACCTCTCAAGAATCTTTAGCATATAGGATTACAGACTTACGTGACATTTGTGTCCCTCCATCCAACAGGTATATACGACATGTTGATAGAAGGTGAATATATCTCCCTAAACCGGGGAGTTAGTCTATCGCACACAGCCTGTAATTCAATAGGTGATACATCTGTAATTCAATAGGCAGTCTGTCATTAGACTCACTTAGACGTTTTCGTCCGTTATGATACCACAGGAACAGAAGAAGGAAGATGCCTTCTAGTTCCTACCGTTGAACCATCCAGATCGCTTTTAAAAGCTCCATAAGCTGGCCACACACACAGAAGGTGTTCTATAGTCTCTTATTCTTCGATGTCCTCACGGCTTCTGCAAAAGCGGCCTTACAATGATCTAGATTTATCTGCCGAAACCGGAACAGAGTCAGGATTCAGAATTTCTACCACAATTGCGTTAGGCTCGTCTTCTGAGTCCGCCAGGAGTTCATCCATACAAGATTCTGCGCATACAGCGTTAGATGAGAAAGCGGTGGAACCACTCTTCCTCAGCACACTGCACACTTGCTGTGTGGACGATTCCTTCTAATCTGCTGCTGCCGAAGTACCTTTCGAGTTCATTCCTTGTCCGCTGGGGCACACCTTAGGCCCAAACCAACCGGATAAAGCTATCCAAGAATTGAAGTATCTATGCCTATTTTACTGAAAAAGACCGATTTTGTAAAAATATTTTCCTTGTATGGGGATTTTGGATATTTCCATCAATACATGTGGACAAAGTTTACATTTATATTTTTTTTTTTTTTTTTTGGAGGAGATATTTATCTATAAAATACCGAAAAATTTTGACAAATACGTACTCTGAAGACTTAAAAGAACTTTTAATCAGTCTGTCATTTTTGAATAAAATTTCAAATGTACAGAGTGAAGTTGTCTGTTGGAAAATGTGCAAAATTTTAGGTTCCTAGGGAGTCTGGGCCATGTTTGTGGGCCCTCTGATTCAGTCATTCCATACCAACTTCGATTTCCAAAATGTATTTATATTGTATTAATATTAATATTGAGTTGCCCAAAAAGTAATTGCGGATTTTTCATATAGTCGGCGTTGACAAATTTTTTCACAGCTTGTGACTTTGTAATTGCATTCTTTCTTCTGTCAGTTATCAACTGTTACTTTTAGCTTGCTTTAGAAAAAAAGTGTAAAAAAGTATATTTGATTAAAGTTCATTCTAAGTTTTATTAAAAATGCATTTACTTTCTTTTAAAAAATCCGCAATTACTTTTTGGGCAACCCAATATATTACCGACAATTACTTTTTGGGCAACCCAATACAAAAATCAATTTGTGTTTGTTTGCAGGTTTGTTTGTTTGTTTGTGTGCTCCTTATAGACTCAGAAACGGCTGAACCGATTTTCTTGAAATTTTCACAGATGGTGCATAATGATCCCCTGGGGAAAATAAAATAAGGTACTCCATTTTTTGATATGTAAAGGGGAAGCTGACCCTTCCCCTTACCCTAATTTTCAGAAAAGCCAGATCTCGGAGATGGGTGGTGCGATTTAAGCGAAATTTTGTGTGCTCTCATATAGTACCAAAAAAAAAAAATTGGTATCCAAATTTCGAATGGGGTACATAGGGAGGCCGCCCCACCTTAAATCCTACCAAACATATATTTACACCAATCGCGACAATATGGGACTAAAATGAAAGGTACTTAAGATAAGAAAACGTATCGGATATTCAACTGTCGGACCCCTACCCCAAAACACCCCTAAATCGGACATATTTACCGACCTTGGCAATATGGCACTCAAATGAAAGGTATTTGCGAGTAGAATACGAATCTGATATCCAAATGTGGGACCACGTTTCTGGGGGGTGGACCCCTTCCCCAAAACACCCCCCAAATAGGACTTATTTACTGACCATGGAAATATTGGGCTTAAGTAAAAGGTAATTAAGTGTAGAATTTCAATCTGATATCCAAATATGGGGCCAAGTGTTTGGGGGGCCACTTCTCCCCAAACACATCCCCCAAAGGGGCCAAATTTGCGACCATTGCAATACTGGGCTCAAATGAAAGGACTTTGGGAGTAAAGCACGAATCTGATATCAATATTCGGGAAAAGTGTCTATGGGGCCACCCCACCACCACAACACCTCTCAAATAAAAAGTAGTTGCTGACTATTGCGATATGAGCCTCAAATAAGAGGGTTTTTAGAGTAGAACACGAATCCGATATATATTTTCAAGGAAAACTCACTGAGTGGCCGCCCATCCCCCAAAACACCCCCCAAGCCGGTCATGATTACCGACTATGGAAATATGGGGCACAAACTAAAGGTATTTGGGAGTATTTGATGTCAACATTAGGGACCAACAGTCTAGGGGACGTCCCACCACCACAACAACCCCCAAATAGGATGTATTGGCTCACCAAGACAATTTTGGTCTTAAAGAGGTTGGAACTAAATATTTATAGTTTTTAGGGCCAATACCCCAAACCGGACATATTTGCTGACTTTTGCAATAAGGAGTTTAAATGATATTAGAAAACGAATTTGATATCCAATTTTGAGGGCAATGGCAATATGGGGTTCAAGTTTATGAGAATAGAGTTGCTGCTATAATTTCCAGGCTCAGTGTTTGGGGGAGCACCCCAACTCCCAAAACACCCCTAAATCGGGCATATTTACGGACCATGTCAATGTGGAGCTTAAATGAAAGGCATGGGGGGGTAGAGCAGGAATTGATACCCACTTTCGGGACCAATTTTCTGGGGGTATATCCCTTTCCCAAAATACCCCTCAAACAGCAATTTTTTAGTGACCATCGCAATATGGAGCTCAAATAAAGATATTTGGGAGTAGAATACGAATTTGATATCCAAATGTAGGACCATGTATTTAGGGAGTCACCCCTAACCCAAAACACCCTCCAAACAGTAAACATTTTTCGAAAATCTTGCTCCACATAAAATAAAAGAAGGAGTAGCGGAGCGGGCCCGGTCCAGCTAGTTCAAACATAAAATAAAGTAATACATACAATTGAGTTTAGCGTGACTTTCTAATTTGTTTATTACTCTTTCGAGCCATGTTTGTATCGAGGCTTCTGTGGCCATTTTACTCAGAAATGTCGAATTTGCACCTTTTTTGGCAGCATGGGGATTCTGGGAAGGAAATGTCTTAAATGTGTAGAAGGATGGGCGGCAGGTAATACATAATTAATATACCCATCACCATAAACCTTTTTCTTATACTCTAAAATTAAAACTTTTAATTGTAAATTGCACTTTGGTTAATTAACCCCTACCCCATGAATTGCAGATGAAAGCAATTTTTCATCGAAACATAACCTGCAGACCATTAAATTTCCATCTAAGTTTATTGCTGTGGCGGCCGCAAGTAATTAAGTAATTTTTTTAATTAACTTCTCATTAACCAACATCCTTTGCAACACAGTCAGCCCACATACTCTTACTCCGGGTGACCCAAACAATGAGCACAACTAATTTTGTGTTTGTTTTTTGCTTGACTCTTCTGGCGTTTGTCCCAGTGTGGGGGTATTAATTTATGCTCAAAATATGTTAAGAGAAAATCTACATAAAGTTCTCTTTTGCACCTTATACGAACCAAAGAGAGCAGCTGGGGCTCCCTTAGATGTTGCATTGCGCCTACTCAGAACATTAACTGCTCCGCAATAAGCCCTCGATGTTATGCCAAAATTGACATCGAACTGTTCTTCTCTCCGAGTTATGTCTCTGTTTGAGAACGAAAGCGAGAGCATTTGGAGAGTTGATGCCAAAAGGAGGATATCACAAAAGGGCAACAATTGTATCCCGGTGCGTAACAATGAATGTGTAGACAATAAAAGATGCTGCTGTGCCAGAGCCCAGCAGTCCGACTTTAAAGCGTACACTTGACGGTTGTGCCAAACTCATTGTCGCATCCTTCGCTGTTCGCTGTGTATAAACACACAGTCGTTAGCTGTGATACTCTGTATATCTCGGTTCCGGGTATATGTCAGTGTGTCTCTCATCACCTTCACCACTCCACTGCGATTTTTCGTCCACATTTGCTGTGTCCTGCTTCTACTCGCAAATTGCAAAACAAAAATCCCAAATGAGTATATGTGTTGTGTGAGTGAGCGTGTGCTTGTGTGTATGCGTCGGTACATTTTTGCTTGCCGTTATGCCTATGATAGTGTCTAAGGACATCAAGTGCTTGTAGTCCGGTTGTATTTAAGCTCTATATGATGCGTTACGTACATTTGTGTGTGTGAGTGTGTGTGTGCGCGTAAATTTGTGTGTCCCAATGGCCAAGCATTTGTATTGGCATCCGTGCTGAGGCACAACAAAGGATAGACTGGCCCATGCTGCCTCTGCTGTTGATGATAAAATGCCTCCCCAAATTGAGTTGAATTCAAATGAAACCCATATCGGCCTCTGTTTAAGTGTCTAAGAGATAAAGTGACCTATTTTCATGAAATCGTTCGTTTTGTACGAAATTAGAAAAGTTTTAAAAAGCCAACAAAAAGTGCTAACAAAGAGCAAAAACGAAAGAGGAAACCCATAGTGAAAGTAGTTAAGTGCAAACCTACAATAACACCAACACAAACAAAACCAACTCAGATCATCACCAAAAACAAAAATAAGAACAACAAAAGAACAACTACCGTTACAATCTCACAATTCAGCTTAGCTCAACTCATTTGGACAAATAAACGAGTCCCCTAGAAATCCTTAAAAATTTAATGCCGCATCAAATGGCAACATAAGGCATCACAACAGCAGCAACAACACATTTTAGTGGCAGCAGTGCCATCAACAACTGGACCAACCGCAGCAACAGCAGCTGCTGTTATTGCCTAAAGGCCAGGCAGCCCGTCAGCCAACCAGTCAGCTTTACAACCAGACATCATTGTATATGTTTAAGGACTCGGTTTGTCTGTGTGAGTGTTTGCGAGCGCCTGAGTGCATGTGTGAGCATTTGGGAAGTCACATCAACGACAACAACACATACCATTGTGAGCTTGGGGCAGTCATTGCCATAAACAACAACAATAAACCCATTTGGAGCCAATGACTGCAGCGAGCCAAATACACGTTCGTTTGTATTATCCGCACCACATCTAAAATAGCACCTCTGGTAAATAAAACAAAGCTCGCAGAGCAGAAACAACAAAACTTACAGCATCAATGACTTTAAAATTTCCCTTTCATCTCCCCTAACACCCTTCCTTCTTGCGCGCCGATGCAATAAACAATGAAACATTTGAACCGAACGCACACAATACCCTTACTCTGTAGCGCGATTGCATATGGGCGGCTGAATACACATTGTGTCATTTCCAGAAGGCAGGGATGTCGTTAATCGCAAAACACTTTGTCCAAAAATTTGCACAGGGACCAAAAGATTGGCAATAGAGATATTGTTTCAATGATTTAGACGTTTAAATGTTGGAATTAAAATAAGCTAATAAGGACTTAAGCCGGACAAAGTCGACCTATTGTTATCCTACACCGACATACTAACATACTACTACACAGGGACATACTAATTTTGTCATGCCGATTGCAACACATCGCAATATTGATCTGAGACCCAACAAGGTGTATATATTTTTGATCGCCTTGAAATTACAACTAGATTTAGCTATGTCCGCCAGTCTGTCCGTCCGTCTCTCTGTCGAAAGCACGCAGACTTTTGAACGTGTGAAGGTAGGCTCTCGAAAAGTTGCGTAAATGGGCCAAATTGGTCCATAAACTGTTATAGCTGCCATATAAACCGATCTCCCGATTTGACTACTCTAGAGGACCCAATTCTTATCTAATGAGGCTCAACTAGTAAAATTGTGCGGTTTATAAGGTATCTTATCACGTTATGAACCGTTTTTAATCACACTTGGGGTGTATTTTGTATTTGTACTTTTTTCAACCAAATCGGATGATAATTGCTCCCTCCAGAGGATCAAAAAGTAAATTCGAGAGATCTGTTTATGTGGGAGCTATATAAAAACATTGACCGACTACAATTCCAACCGACCTACACTAATAGGAAGTAAATATTTGTGCAAAATTTCAAGCGGCTAGCTTTATTCCATAGAAAGCAAGAGTCCCAGAGAAAATTGAAATATGCCTGTTCACGAGGAAGTCAAAGATGGGCCAATTTGACACACCACGTTTCCTCAATAACACGATTTCCATATCTGACAAGGTTAAATACTTAGGAGTGATATTGGATAAGAAACTTAATTGAAAGTGTCACATTCAGGAGCGTAGAGAAGGCACACAGATGTTTGGCACAAGGTAGATGGGCCGTAGGTCCGAAATCGGGCCTGAATCCGAGGATAGTTCACTGGCTCCCTACTTACGCCTCTGTAGTTTGGTGGTACTGCTATGGAGAAAAAGTGCAACATAAAGACCATACAACGGCTCTGAACCCGTTGTTCATGTTGTCTTGGCATAGGCGGAGCGTTGAGGACCACGCTCACTAGGGCACTGGAAACTATCCTAAATATCCGAACCATTGACATGCAGATTAAGTGTGAGGCAGCCACTGCGGCTATGAGACTTAAGGTGATGGGAGCATGGATTAAGGATGGGAGCAGCTCATACCATCGCGGAATAATCGAGGCGAAGATAGGAAACCTGGAAGGAAGGGAAGAGGTTTCCGATCGTATACCTGAGATGAATCTTGAGGTCGAGTGCGAGGCACTGCTGCCAGCGGCACAGTCTTGGATTGACAGAATTCTAGTATTGCCATCTGGAAGATCATGTCACACGGATGGATCTAAACTAGAGGACAGAGTGGGCCTGGGGGGTCTACGTTAAGAACCCAGGGACTGAGATCTATTTTAGACTGCCTGGCCATAATACGGTCCTGCAGGCGAGATCCCGGCTATCACGGAATGCGGTGGTGTGGTACTAACGCTAGGATGTCTAGTGTGAACATCTTTAAGGACAGTAAACCCACCATAAGGGCAATAACAACCAGGAAGGTAAGGTCACGAACAGTCTGGCAGTTTAAGTAGCAGATTAATGCCTTCTCTTAGATGGCAAAGTCCGCATCGTTTGGGTGCCGAGCCATAACGGAGCAAGTGGCAGTGAAGACCAGAGAACTGCAGTCAATAAACTTGGTTAACCCGAAACCTTTCGGGTCGAAGCAAGCCGAGTTAAGGGCGTGGGCGACGAACGCTGTGCAAAATCGGTGCGGCAAGTGATAGCATGTTGGGATGATGATGATACGTTGGAGTATTTCTTATGTCCTTGCCCGACATTCGCGTCTAACAGACACCGGTGTGGGGACACAATACCAGACATGAACCAACTTAGGGGAGTGGTAACAATGAAGGATTTTGTAAGAAGCACGGAATTCCTAACATAAAATTTTCTTTTTCGGGGTAACTTTTTAGTTGTTAGAGTGCACAACATGCCGATTACTAGCTTTCATTTCAAGACGATCAAGAATATAAGCAAATGCATATTTGGCCTTGAACATTTCACTAACGAACTGGGGTAAACAGGTCTGTAAACTTGCATCAAAGTCGGTTCACTTTTAAATATAGCCCTACTTATATTTATCGCCCGAATTAACAATTGACGGGTAGGTGTAGGGTATTACATAGTCGGCCTCGCTCGACTTTAGGCTTTCTTTATTAGCTGAAGCGGGTTTGGCAATAAATTCTATATAAATATATTCAGCAATTTTATTTAATCTTTGAAATTATAAATAGTAAGAGCACAACTGCGATCGAGATCATGTGAAAAATTTTAACGCTCTAGGTGGTCCAGGCGCCTCTTTGCAGGCCACTTAAGATGGTCGACTCAGCATTTCGGAAAATTTTCGGGCGAGATTGAAAAACTTGTAAGAAAAAAACTTAAAGAGATATCTTAATATAATGTTTGAATTAATTTTGCAATAAAAGTACATTTAAAAAGCAAAACTAAACTATACCCGTATTTTCTCTTAAAAATCCCCAAAATGCCCATTTCAGGCAAAGATGATTTCAAAATCAGTTATTTTAAGTAAATTGGCCGTGGAGGCTACAAACATTTTTTGGTGGAAAAAATTGTATGCAGATACATGCCAACAATTTTTTTCACATATGAAGAAAAACAAGTAAAAAGGCGTTAAGTTCGGTCGGGCCGAACTTTGGATACCCACCACCTCGGGTATATATGAAAATCACCTTTCATCAAAATCCGGTGAAAATTGCATACCTTATGTCCCATATAAGTTATATCAAAATAAGTTCCGATTTGGACCAAAGTACAGTAGCTATATCTAAAAATTAACCGATCTGAACCATATACGACACGGATGTCGAAAAGCCTAACATAAGTCACTGTGCCAAATTTCAGTGAAATCGGATTATAAATGCGCCTTTTATGGGGCAAATACTTTAAACCGAGATATCGGTCTACATGGCAGCTATATCCAAATCTGGACCGATCTGTGCGATATTGCAGAAGTATGTCAAGGGGTTTAACATAACACACTGTCCCAAATTTCGACGACATCGGACAATAAATGAGCTTTTTATAGGCCCAAAACCTTAAATCAAGAAATCGGTCTATATGGCAGCTATATCCAAATCTGAACCGATCTGGGCCAAATTGAAGAAAGATGTCGAAGGGCCTAACACAATTCACTGTCCCGAATTTCATCAAATTCGGATAATAAATGAGGCTTTTGTGGGCCTAAAACCCTAAATCGGAGGAGCGGTCTATATGGCAGCTATATCAAAAACGGAACCGATATGGGCCAAATTAACGAAGGAAGTCGAAGGGTCTAACACAACTCACTGCCCCAAATTTCAGCAAAATCGGATAATAAATGTGGCTTTTATGGGCCTAAGACCCTAAATCAGAAGATCGGTCTATATGGCAGCTATATCCAAATCTGGACCGATCTGGACCAAATTAACGAAGGACGTCGATGGGCCTTACACAATTCACTGTGTTAGACCCTTCGACTTCCTTCGTTAATTTGTCCCAGATCGGTTCCGTTTTGGATATAGCTGCCATATAGACCGATCCCCCGATTTAGGGTTTTAGGCCCACAAAAGCCTCATTTATTATCCGAAATTGATGAAATTCAGGACAGTGAATTGTGTAAGGCCCATCGACGTCCTTCGTTAATTTGGTTCAGATCGGTCCAGATTTGGATATAGCTGCCATATAGACCGATCCTCCGATTTATGGTGTTAGGCCCATAAAAACCACATTTATTTTGCGATTTTGCTGAAATTTGAGACAGTGAGTTGTGTTAGGCCCTTCAAAATTTTTCTTCAATTTGGTTCAGATCGGTTCAGATTTAGATATAGCTGCCATGTAGACCGATTTCTTGATTTCTGGTTCTGGGCCCATAAAATGCTCATTTATTGTCCGATGTCGCCGAAATTTGGGACAGTGAGTTAGGTTAAGCCCCTTGACATACTTCTGCAAAATCGCATAGATCGGTCCAGATTTGGATATAGCTGCAATATAGACCGATATCTAGGTGTTATGTTTTGGGGCCATATAAGACGCATTTATTGTCCGATGTCGCTGAAATTTGAGACAGTGAGGTTGGTTAGGCTCTTCGACGTCCTTCTTCAATTTTGCCCAGATCGGTCCAGATTTGGATATAGCTGCCATATAGACCGATCTCTTGATTTAAGGTTTTGGGCCCATAAAAGAGGCATTTATTGTCCGATTTCGCCGAAATTTGGGACAGTGCTTTGTGTTAGGCTCTTCGACATTTTTATGCAACTTGGTCCATATCGGTCCAGATTTGGATATAGCGGCCATGTTGACCGATATCTCGATTTAAAGTCTTGGCCCCATAAAAGGCGCATTTATAATCCGATTTCACTGAAATTTGACACAATGACTTATGTTTGGCTTTTCGACATCCATGTTGTATGTGGTTCAGATCGGTTTATTTTTAGATATATTGTAGCTAGTGTACTTATTAGTATTTGATCCAAACCGGGACATATTTTGATATAACTGATATGGGACATAAGGCATGCAATTTTCACCGAATTTTGATGAAAGGTGGTTTACATATATGCCCGAGGTGGAGGGTATCCAACGTTCGGTCCGGCCGAACTTAACGCCTTCTTACTTGTTATACCCTTCACCATAAGGCTGCGCCAAGTGTGGTTCAAATCGGTTCATAACCTGATATAGCTGCCATATAAACCGATCTTGGGTCTTGATTTCTTGAGCTTCTAGAGTGCGCAATTCTTATCCGATTGGAATGAATTTTTGGCACCATGTATTTTGTTATGATATCCAACAACTGTGCCAAGTATGGTTCAAATCGGTTCATAACCTGCCATAACTGTCATATAAACAGATCTGGGGACTTGATTTCTTGAGCTTCTAGAGGGCGCAATTGCTATCCGATTTGGCTGAAATTTTGCATGACGTATTTTATTTTTACTTCCAACAACTGTGTCAAATAAGGTTCAAATAGGTTCATAACCAGATATAACTGCGATATAAACCGACCTGCGATCTTGAGCCTCTAGAGGTCGCAATTATTATCCGATTTGCCTGAAATTTTGTACGACGGATTCTCTCATGACCATCAACATACGTGTTTATTATGGTCTGAATCGGTCTATAGCCCGATACAGCTCCCATTTAAATCGATCTCTCTATTTTACTTTTTGAGTCCCCAAAGAGCGTAATTCTTATTCGAAATGGCTGACATTCTACGCAGGTCTCCAACATATAATTTAATTATGGACCAAGCCGGACCATATCTTGATATCGCTCTAATAGCAGAGCAAATCTTTTCTTATATCCTGTTTTGCCTAAGAAGAGATGCCGGGAAAAGAACTCGACAAACGCGATCCATGGTGGAGGGTATATAAGATTCGGCCCGGCCGAACTTAGCACGCTTTTACTTGTTTTATTTAATTTTTTGATTACAAAAAGTACGAATACTCAGTATGAAAGTCAAATTTGCATAAATTTTTATCATAAGCGAATTGAGTTGTACTGGTACATCAAAAAGTGCCAAATTTATGAATAATGTTGAAGAGCAAGGAGTTTAGTTGCAATTAAATTTTGCTTCCACAACAAAAAAGATTTGTTTGTATTCCTAAGGTTTTTTTTCTTTGCGTGTAGTAACTTTGCAATGTGACCATAATCGTGAATTGTGAAGGTTCAAGAGGGCGCTGTTATTATCCGACGACCGATTTTGCATGCAGTGTTTTTCTACGGCCGTGTTTTTCTATCATCCCATCACCTGTTACATCTCGTATATTGACTGACTTCCCGATTTGACTTCTTGAGCTTCTAGAGGGAACTGTCCATTTCCCACCTCTTTATATGAAAACGTCATTCAAACAAATTCATTACTTTCGATTTGCTCCACTGTGCGGTGATTATCTGAACAATGGGTAAGCAGCAAGCGGGAAAGTAGTTATCAATAGTTTGTTCCTACAACAAGCGCCATTGCTTATGGAGAGAAATGTCATGAAGCACCATCAACTTTTCGTGAATACTGGAGTATTTCATTTTGATTCTAAATTATCAAATCTGACACTTCAGTTGTTGTCAGCAGGGCAAAACCAGTTGTGGTTTCAATGAAGACGCATAGAACACTATACCATTGGCGTAGCTAAAAATTTTTCCTGGGGGTGCTACAGCCTAACCAAAAAAATAAATATTAAAGCATTTATTATATTGAATGGTATTTATTACAACTAGAGATGGGTTTCTACCGAGTAAATATACAATGCTTGGGTATTTATTGGGTAAATGCCCAAATCGATTTCGATGAAATTTCATACTGTGAGTTCTGGTAGACCCCTACCCATTTCTATGAAGTATGGTCCAGATAGGACTATATGTGGATATAGCTGCCCTATAGCCCAAAATTCAGATCTCCGGATATAGGGTATTAAGACTGTAAAAGATCCATTTATTACACGAATTAGATGAAATTTGGCACAGTGAGTTCTTACAGATCCCTACCCATTCCTGTTATATGTGGTTCAGATCGGACCATATTTGGATATAGCTGCCATATATACCGATCCCCGATATGGTGTATTAAGCCTATAAAAGGAGCATTTTTCATCCGGTTTCGATAAAATTTGGCACAGTGAGTTCCGGAAGACCCCTCAACCTATTTGTTAAATATGGTCCAGTTCGGACCATACTTGGAAATAGCTAACATACAGGCCGATCTTCAGGTATAGAGCATTAAGCTTATATGAGGAATATTTTTCATCTGATTTCGATGAAATTTGACACAGTGAGTTTTGATAAACCACTACACCTTTTTGTTGGAAATTGTCCAGATCGGACCATATTTGGATATAGCTGCCATAAAGACGGATCTCCGGATATAGAGTATTGAGCTCATAAACAGAGCATTTTTCATTCAATTCAGAATAACTGTGTCGATTTTAAAATTGCAATTCTTGAGCTTATAAAATATCTAGCTGTTTGGATATAGTTGTTAATGGTCGATTAATGGATACAATATGTGTGGAGGTCTACCAAAACTCACTGTTTCTTCGAAATCAAAAAGGCCCCGCCTATGGGCTTAATACTCTATATCGGGAGTTCGGCATATATGGCAGCTATATCCAAATATGGTCTGATATAGAGGATATTCAACAGAAAGGGAAGGGTACCTCAAAACACACTGTGTTAAATTTAACAAAATCGGATGAAAAATTTTCCTCTTATGAGCTCAATACACAATATCGGAAGATCGGTCTGTATTGCAGCTATATCCAAATATGGTCCAATCTGGACCATATCAAACAAATAGGTGGAGGGGTCATTTATTATCGAAATCGAATGAAAAATTTTCCTTTTACAGGCTGAATACACTATATCGGGAGACCGGTCTATATTGCAGCTATATACAAATATGGTCCGATCTAAATTACAGTTGACAGGAATGGGTAGAAGTCTACAAGAGAATTTTTATTGTAAATATGTGATACTTATTTATGCCAAAGAAAACAAGCAAAACATATATTAAGTTGTGCGTGCTATGTTCGGCTGGGCCAAGTCTTAAATACCATCACCATGGATTGCATTTGTCAAGTTCTTTGAATGACTTTTTCAATATATATAAAGGGTGATTTTTTTGAGGTTAGGATTTTCATGCATTAGTATTTGACAGATCACGTGGGATTTCAGACATGGTGTCAAAGAGAAAGATGCTCAGTATGCTTTGACATTTCATCATGAATAGACTTACTAACGAGCAACGCTTGCAAATCATTGAATTTTATTACCAAAATCAGTGTTCGGTTCGAAATGTGTTCAAATTTTGACAAATTTTGTTCATCGATGAGGCTCATTTCTGGTTGAATGGCTACGTAAATAAGCAAAATTGCCGCATTTGGAGTGAAGAGCAACCAGAAGCCGTTCAAGAACTGCCCATGCATCCCGAAAAATGCACTGTTTGGTGTGGTTTGTACGCTGGTGGAATCATTGGACCGTATTTTTTCAAAGATGCTGTTGGACGCAACGTTACGGTGAATGAACACATTTCGAACCGAACACTGATTTTGGTAATAAAATTCAATGATTTGCAAGCGTTGCTCGTTAGTAAGTCTATTCATGATGAAATGTCAAAGCATACTGAGCATCTTTCTCTTTGACACCATGTCTGAAATCCCACGCGATCTGTCAAATACTAATGCATGAAAATCCTAACCTCAAAAAAATCACCCTTTATGAGCATCATCTAGTTATTGACTGATATAGACCATACTTATCATGGCTGTTAGAAGCCATAGAAAAATACCACCACCAACATTTCAACGAAATCGAGAAAAAGTTGCGCCCTCCAATGGCTCAGAGTGTAAAATTAGGAGACTTCTATGGCAGCTACATCATGCTTAACCGATTTAGAACATACTTGGCACAGTTGTTGGAAGTCATACCAAAACGGCGTATGCAAAATTTAAACCACATTGGACAAGAATTGCGCCTTCTAGAAGCTCAAGAAGTCTAATCGGAAGATTGGTTTATATGGCGGCTTTATCCGGTTATGGTTTGATTTTGACCATAGTTGACACAGTTGTTGGAAGTTATTTCTCAACGATATGTGCATATCTTCAGCCAAATTGGATAAGAATTTAACCCTCTAGAAGCTCAAGAATTCTAATCGGGAGATCGGTTTATATGACGGCTATATCTGGTTATGCACCGATTTGAACCATACTTAACACAGTTGTTTTTGATAAGAATTGGACCTTCTAAAGGCTCAGGAATTCAAGACCCAATATGGGCTTATATGGCAGCTATATCAAAACATGGACTGATTAGGCCCATTTACAATCCCAACAGACCTACACTAATAAGAAGCATTTGTGCAAAATTTCAAGCGGCTAGATTTAGATCAACTTAAATTGTCATGGCAATCAAGAATATATGTACCTTATGGGGTCTTAGACGCATATTTCGAGGTGTTACAAATGGAATGATGAAATTAGTATGTTCCCATCCTATGGTGTAGGGTATAACCAGTAAATAAAGGCAAAAGTAGGGCGGAGTCGACTATATTTTGCATACCTAATGAAGTATCGAATAGAACCTTATACGATTTTTTTACGATGATACGCAATTTGTGGCTTCTCATAAAAGATATATATTGGAGTTTCATCAAAATCGATTTTGATGAAATTTTGCACACATATTGGGATGTCTATTAAACCAACTCATGAAAAGTTTTATGGAGATCGGACCAAAATTGTGGCTTCTACAGCTTAAAATGCCATATGAGATGAAAAATATATATGGGAGCTATATCTAAATCTGGACCAATTTTTATGAAATTTTGCGCACATACGATGATGAATAAAACGGTCCATGCCAAATTTTGTAATGATCGGACCAAAATTGTGGCTTCTACAGCCTTAAAGGGGCATATCGGATGAAATATATACTGATCCGATTATGATGAAATTTTGCACACATATTGAGACATTACAAAAAGCACTTCGTGCGAAATTCTGTAAAGATTGGACCAAAATTGTACCTTCTACAGCCTTTATAGGTCAAATCGGACGAAAGTTATATATGGGAGCTATATCTAAATCTGAACCGATTTCAAAAAAATTTTGCAAGAATTTTGGGTCGTTAAAAAAACACTTCGTACCAAATTATGTAAGGATCGGACCAAAGTTGTGGCTTCTACAGCTTTAAAAGGGCACACTGGATGAAAGATATATATGGGAGCTATACCTAAGTCTGGACCGATTTTTTTAAAATCAACAGCGTTCGTTCTTGGACCAAAAAAGACACTTGTGCAAAATTTTGTGAAAATCGGACAGACAGACAGACGGACATAGCTAAATCGAATCAGGAAGTGATTCTAAGCCGATCCGTATACTTATCGATGGGCCTAGCTCTTCTCCTTCTTAGCGTTGCAAACAAATGCTATAAAACCCTGTACCACAGTGGTGGTGCAGGGTATAAAAATATGTCGTCATAATGCAGTGAAATATTTATCATTAATGATCCCTAAACATATCTAAATATAGTCCAATCTGCATCACATTCAAGAAGACTACATAAGGGTGAGGTAAAGATGGTCATAAAGTGCGGGCTACGCACATTCCAAAATTATGTGGCCCATTCTGGTTGTAAAATGTACTGACCAGTCGTAAAATATACTGACAGACTGAAGGTTGAAAGTAACGACTTCTGCAGAAACTGTCAGAAATTCGCACTAGCAGTCAGAAGGAGTTCCACTTCAGGTTCTCATTCCTTTGAGAACTTAACTGATTGAGCGAATGTGATAATTCGCACATTGTTGGGCTTTTTGAAGTGATCCAGGATGTTTAACAGTAGGAACCAGAAGGTATCTTAATTCTCCTGCACCCGTGGTACCACAATAGACGAAAAACGTCCAAGTTAGTCTAATAGCTGACTGCCACATAAACCTAACATCAACTTAACAAACTTTTGCAAAATTTACCAAAACCTAATAATATTTTAGGTATTTTTCTTAACTCTGGTAGTTTATAGTACAAAGTAACATGCTAGACCTTTTTTTCTATTTCATAGCAAATCTAGAAAAACTTAGACTAGTGATTTCAAATGCTAAAAGTACGCCTCCTTCTCATGTTACTTACATTCCCGGAAATTCCCAATATTTACGATGCAGGAAATTTACATTTTTCCTTCCTCTCTAGCATGGCTTGAGTAATTCATCGTTTGCCTTTTTAATGATGGCATCAACATTTTTTGGACAGAAGCTGAAATAATATACCGCAGCTGTGATTAGAAAATCTCCAAATCCCCTGGTTATAAATTCTGGATTTATTTTCACTTGTCATCCCTGCTGGCGAGAAACAAACATTACTCTGTTGTTTATGATGACTATTATTGGATGTTTGTAATTGAACGCAATACCGTAGAGAGTGAGTGAGAGATGGGGAAGAGGATGTGAGTGGCAACATTGGAGTCGCAGAAAACGAAGTACAAAAAACAATAACAACAAGAACAAGGAAAATCTAGCAAACAGTAGTGGTAGTTGTAACAATTTACAAGTGTGTTTACATTTCAGTTTGTAGAATGTTTGTTTCTCACACGTGTGTGCGAGTGTAAACGTACGTGAATATGTGCTCCTTCACGTGAATATTGTCCTTTCGTATGTGTTTTGTTGTACGTGTACAAGTGTTCTCACACAACCAAAGTGTTCTAAGGTCCTGGTATTAGAAGCATTATGATTACTGCCACCATCACCGCTACCCTTACACCCTTGGCTGAATAGAATGTGTGTGCAGTGTGTGAGTGTGTGTGCGAATACAACAATGATTATGATGTTGCAACATAAACATTTTTATTTAACAACAGGAGTAGGCGAGCTGTAGGAGGGGTACCTGTATACCTTTTGCAAAGGGTCTTTCCCTCGCAACGCACCAAATTGAGATGAAGCATAGGTATTAGAGACTAACTGACAGACAGACAAACAGCTGTATGGATGAACTTTTTGGGGGGATATTTCAAAACAAGGATCCCCTAAATCACGTAGCTCATGTTGTACACTCACGTATCCCCTTGACTGATTTTGATTTTCGAACACTAAAAGCAAGATTAAGGGAAAGAGGGAGAGAGAGAAAGAGGGGGAGGCCTAATATAACACATTTACAGATACAAGTAAATTAATCGCTGAGATTAACTTTGAATTACATGTTGTTTATGGCCAACATATCATAAAAAGTGGACAATAAAATCGAAGCATAACATAAGGTAGAGACAGTTTTGATAGACTGATAAAGCCATCCGAGCTGTTAGAGTGTTGGAAAGTTTCGGGTGGTGGAAAATTGCCTCCTCAATAAAATATTGCAAACCATTTTTTTTACACTCTGTATTATGTAAGACATTTAAGCCCTCACAATTAGAAGGACAATATTGTACTTAAACTAAATATTCTGTTGTATTTATATAGAAAAATTAAGTAACAGGGTAACTTCGGTCAGTTGGAGGTGTTCGAATGTATCTTTTTGAGAGATTTAAGTACAATGGAACAGAACAGGTTTACAATGACAAGTAAAAGCGTGCTAAGTTCGACCGGGCCGAATCTTATATACCCTCCACCATGGATTGCATTTGTCGAGTCCTTTCTCCGGCATCTCTTCTTAGGCAAAAAAGGATATAAGAAAAGAGTTACTCTGCTATTAAAACGATATCAAGATATGGTCCGGTTCGGACCACAATTAAATTATATGTTGGAGACCTGTGTAAAATTTCAGCCAATTCGTATAAGAATTGCGCCCATTGGGGCACACGAAGTAAAATAGAGAGAACGATTTATATGGGATCTGTATCGGGCTATAGACCGATTCAGACCATAAAAAACACGTTTGTTGATGGTCATGAGAGGATCCGTCGTACAAAATTTCAGGCATATCGGATAATAATTGCGACCTCTAGGGGTCAAGAAGTCAAGATCCCAGATCGGTTTATATGGCAGCTATATCAGGTTATGAACCGATTTGAACCTTATTTGACACAGTTGTTGAAAGTAAAAATAAAATACGTCATGCAAAATTTCAGCCAAATCGGATAAGAATTGCGCCCTCTAGAAGCTCAAGAAGTCAAATCCCCAGATCTGTTTATATGACAGCTATATCAGGTTATGGACCGATTTCAACCATACTTGGCACATTTGTTGGATATCATAACCAAATACTTCGTGCAAAAATTCATTCAAATTGGATAAGAACTGTGCCCTCTAGAGGCTCAAGAAGTCAAGACCCAAGATCGGTTTATATGGCAGCTATATCAGGTTATTGACCGATTTGGACCATACTTGGCACAGTTGTTGGATATCATAACAAAACACGTCGTGCAAGATTTCATTCTGATCGGGTAAGAATTGCGCACTCTAGAGGCTCAAGAAGTCAAGACCCAAGATCGGTTTATATGACAGCTATATCAGGTTATGGACCGATTTGAACCATACTTGGCACAGTTGTTGGATATCATAATAAAACACGTCGTGCAAAATTTCATTCTGATAGGGTAAGAATTGCGCACGCTAGAGGCTCAAGAAGTCAAGACCCAAGATCGGTTTATATGGCAGCTATATCAGGTTATGGACCGATTTGAACTATACTTGGCACAGTTGTTGGACATCATAGCAAAACACGTCGTGCAAAATTTCATTCCAATCGGATAAGAATTGCGCACTCTAGAGGCTCAAGAAGTCAAGACCCAAGATCGGTTTATATGGCAGCTATATCAAAACATGGACCGATATGGCCCATTTACAATACCAACCGACCTACACTAATAAGAAGTATTTGTGCAAAATTTCAAGCGGCTAGCTTTACTCCTTCGGAAGTTAGCGTGCTTTCGACAGACAGACGGACGGACGGACGGACGGACGGACGGACGGACGGACGGACGGACGGACAGACGGACGGACATGGCTAGATCGACATAAAATGTCGCGACGATTAAGAATATATATACTTTATGGGGTCTCAGACGAATATTTCGAGTAGTTACAAACAGAATGACGAAATTAGTATACCCCCCATCTTATGGTGGAGGGTATAAAAATGGACCTACATGCAAAATTTTGCGCGAAAATATACACGCAAGAAAAAAACCTTGCATTTAAACCTTTTTTGTAAAAAGCATTGGACTATGTTTACGATAAAACTGCAGCGCATTGTATGATAAAGTTATGCAAGAATTTGCTGGCGCAAACAATAATTCAGCAAAATTTGTTGCTTTAAAATTTATTATTTAAAAAAAAGGAATCAAGAAAAAATTTCGCAAAAAGCGGACATAGCACTAGCCTTACTTTTGAATTCTTCTACAGATGAAATGAACATAAGCTTGTCTTATGGTTGAGAATAAATATATAAATTAAGGAGCTAAGGAAAATTACCCTTCAGTTGGCCTATATCATAGTAGCAATTCTAAGTTACTGCAAGGATATGAGGTATAACTAAAGCACCGAACAAAGAAATTTCGACAGTTAGAAAATTGCTAATATTGAACGTTGTAAAAAAAATGTATTCCTAGGAGAACATCATTAAACTAACTAAATGAATATATTAGCTAAATAAATCACTATTACTTCTATTTCACTAACATTTAAGTTCGACAAAAAATCTAACTTGAAATTATGGGTCTAAAAATAAAAGAAAAACAAGTAAAAAGGCGTTTAGTTCGGCCGGACCGAACTTTGGATAGCCACCACCTCGGGTATATATGTAAACCACCTTTCATCAAAATCCGGTGAAAAATACCTACCTTATGTCCCATAGTAGTTATACCGAAATATGATCCGATTTGGACCAAATATTAATAAATACAAGTCATTGTTCAATTGTGTATAACAAAATATTGGTCTTTTTAGTAGCTATATCTAAAAATAAACCGATCTGAACCATATACAACATGAATGTCGAAAAGCCTAACATAAGTCAATGTGTCAAATTTCAGTTAAATGGTCCTACAAGGTTCGTATTCTAATCCCAAATACCTTTATTTGAGGCCTATATTACGATGGTCAGTAAATAAATGCTGCCTGTGGGGTGTTTTGAGGTAGGAGTAGACCCCCAGCAAATTGGTCCCAAAAGTGGGTATCGATTTCCTGCTCTGTTCCCCAATACCTTTCATTTGAGCCCCATATTGGTCAGTAAATATGCCATATTTAGGGGTGTTTTGGGAAGGGGGTGGTCCCCAAACACTTAGCCCTGAAAATATACCAGCATCGTGCTCTACTCTTAAATGTCATTTATTTGAACCCCATGTTGCTATTGGGCTCAAAATTCGATATCAAATTAGTTTTCAAATCTCAAATACCTTTAATTTAAACAGTTATTGCAAAAGTCAGCAAATATGTCCGGTTTGGCTATGGGTACGGTTTGGGCTATGGTCCCTAAAAACTATCAAAATCGAGATCCACTCCCTTTAATACCAAAACTATCATAGTGAGAAAATACGTCCTATTTGGGTGTTGTTATGGAGGTAGGACGTCCCCTAGACTCTTGGTCCCGAATGTTGACATCAGAGTCGTAGTATACTCCCAAATACCTTTTATTTGAGCCCCATATAGTCAGCAAACATGATTGGTTTGGGGGATGTTTTGGTAGATGAGGCCTCCACTCAGTGACTTGGCCCTGAAAATATATGTCCGTTTCGTGTTCTACTCTAAAATACCTCTTTTTTGAGCCAGACATTGCAATGGTCAGCAAATACGTCCTATTTAGGTAGTGTTATAGGAGTGGGGTGACCCCGTAGACACTTTTCCCAAATATTGATATCAGATTCGTGCTTTACTCCGAAAGACCTTTTATTTGAGCACCATACTGCAATGGTCAGTAAATAAGTCCTGTTTGGGGAGTGTTTTGGGAAAGGGGTGAACCCCCATAAACTTGAACCCGCATTTGGTTATCAGATTCGTATTTTACTCGCAAATACTATCCATTTAAGACCCATATTGCCATGGTCGGTAAATATGACCAATTTAGGGGTGTTTTGGAGGATGGGGTGGTCCGAAAATTAGATACAGATATCAGTTATGTTTTATATTTTTAAATACCATTAATTCGAGTACCATATTGTCGCGATTGATCTATATATATATATATATATATATATATATATATATATATATATATATATAAATATATATATATATATATATATATATATATATATATATATTTATATGATATCCATATGACAGCACACAAAATTTCGCTTAAATCACAACACCCATCTCCGAGATCTGGAGTTTCTAAAAAGTAGGGTAAGGGGCTGGTACGCCCCCCATCAGATATCAACAAGTAAAAGCGTGCTAAGTTCAGCCAGCCCGAAACTTATACAGGGTGGCTGATGAAAGCCGCTACCAAAAAAAAATGTAATAACTTTTTTTCTATTTAATAATAATAATTTAATAATTAATTTAATTAATTAATTAATTAATTTAATTAATAATAATTTAATAATTAATTTAATAATTTAATTTAACATGAATAAAAGAAAAATGTATTCCATACACCGAAAAAAAAATGTAGCAATATTCATCATTGTAGCAATATTCATCAGCCACCCTGTATACCCTCCACCATGGATCACATTTGCCGAGTTCTTTTCCCGGTGTCTCTTTTTAGGCAAACAAAGGAAAGGAAGGATAAAAGAATAGAATTGCTATGGAGCTTTAACAAGTTATTTTCCGATTCGGACCATAATGAAATGTATGTTGGAGACCACATTTGAAGTCATTGTGTAAAATTTCAGCCAAATCGAATAAGAATTGCGCCCTTGAGGGACTGAAAAATAAAATGGGGAGATAGTTTCATATGGGTGCTGTATTAGGTTATAGACCGATTCAGACCATATTTGGCACTTATGTTGAAGGTCATGGGAGAAGCTGTTGTACAAAATGTCACCCAAATGAGATAACAATTGCGCCCTATAGAGGCTCACGAAGCCAAGACCCCAGATCGGTTTATATGACAGCTATATCAGGTTATGCATCGATTTCACCCGTACTTGGAAATCATAACAGAACACCGCATGCAAAATTTCAGCCAAATCGGATAAAAATTGCGCCCTGTAGTGCCATAAGCAGTCAAGATCCAAGATCTGTTTATATGGCATCTATATCAGGTTGTGGACCGATTTGAACCATATTTGGCACTGATGTTGGTAGTCGTGACAAAACACTTCGTGTACAATTTTAGCCAAATCTGATAAGAATTGCGCCATCAGAGTCTCAAAAAGTCGAGACCCCAGATCGGTGTACATGACAGCTATATCAGGCTATGGACAGATATCAACCATAATTGACACAGTTGTTGAAAATCATAAAAAAACACCTCATACAAAATTTCAGCCAAATAGGATAAGAATTGCGCCCTGTAGTGCCTCAAGAAGACAAGATCCAAGATCGGTTTATATGGCAGCCTTATCAAAACATGGACCGATATGGTCCATTTACAATCCCAAACGACCTACTTTATGGGGTCTGAGACGAATATTTCGAGGAGTTACAAACAGAATGACGAAATTAGTATACCCCCATCCTATAGCGGAGGGTATAAAAATGTGGTACCCTATTTTCAACATGGGATCATTATGCACCATCTGTGGAAATTGCAAGTAAATCTTTTTGAGTTTATAGGAAACACACAAACAAACATACACAATTTGATTTGTATACCCTCCGCCATAGGATGTGGGTATTCTATTCAAGTCACTCCGTTTGTAACACCTCGCAATATTCGTCTAAAATCCCACAAAGTATATATTCCAGTATTCCAGATCATATCGCTTTGAGTCGTTCTAGTCATGTCCGTCCGTCTGCCGAAATCACAACAGCGGTCGAACGTGTAGTGCTAGCCACTTGAAATTTGCACAGATACTAAATATTGGTGCAGGTCATAGGGGTTCCAATTTACATATAGCTCCTATATAAACCGATCTTCCGATTTGACTTCTTCAGCCCCTGGAAGCAGCAATTTTCGTCCGGTTAGTCTGAAATTTTGAATGTAGTGTTCCGTTATGACTTCCAACAACTTTTCTAAGTACATTCTACATGGGTCTATAACCTGATATAGCGCCATATAAACCGATCTTCCAATTTGACATTTTATCCGAATAAGTCCATAATCTGATATAGCTCCATATAAACCGATCTCCCGATTTGACTTCTTGAACCCTTGCAAGCCGCAATTTTTGTCCTATTTGGTTGAAATTTTGCATGTGGTGTTTGGTTATGGCTTTCAAAAACTCTGCCAAATACGGTCCAAATTCGTCTATAGCCTGATATAGCTGCCATATAAACCGATCTCCCGATTTGTCTTCTTAAACCCTTACAAGCCGCAATTTTTGTCCGAATTGTCTGAAATATTGCATGTGGTGCAAAAACTCTGACAAATACGGTACAAGTCAAAATTGCAACAAAATCTGACAAAAATTGTGGCTTCCCTGGGCCCAAGAAGTCAAATCGGGAGATCGGTTTATATGGGAGCTATATCCAAATCTGAACCGATATGGCCCATTTGCAATCCCCAACGACCTACATTAATAAGAAGTATCGGCTACCTCTACGCGTTCGACTGCTATAGTGATTTTCACAGACGGACGAACATGGCTAGTTCGAATCAGAATTTCGAGACGACCTTATGGGGTCCTAGATCAACAGGTGTTAGTATACCCCCATCCTATGGTGGTGGGTGTAAAAATGTAGGCCAAAAGTTATAAAAAGGCAAGAAAATATTTTATTCAATTTTTGCTTTGAAATCTAATATGAATGAACATGAAACAATCCAAGAAAAGAAAATTATTCAATTCTCTTTCTCTGAAGAAATATCAAAAACTACGAGCTGTCCTACATTGCGACTCCATCAAAAATTTAATAGACCTACTTAGCGTAATATGTGCTTTGCGTTTACATTTCTTTACGAAAGAAAACTGCACATCTGTACTTGAATTATTCTCTGTTTGTGCAGTTTCTTGAAACTTCCTTGTTTGATAGCATACGAGTTTAACGATGGCGATACGGAGTTCTTTAAGCATAAACTAGCACGTATCAGGCACCTATCGTGTTAGATAAATAGCTTAATTTTTCTCCAGATGTTCTTTTCGTTTTCTTCCGTTGCATTGAGGAAACTTTGTTTTGTTCTGTTGGCAAACACAGTTGCATTTGTTTGTCCTCATTTTTTTATTTTTTTGCCCATTGTTCATCGTTCTCTCTCGCGCTGCTTGATTCGTTTTAAACTTTGTGCACACGAGCATAACTTGTAAAGCTTCCCCGGGATAACGTGTTCCACAGAGGCACACTTCCTCAAGTGCTGGAGGAAATCTCAAAACTAAAATGCGTTTATTATTCCGATAACATACAAATCTATCTGAAAAAAAAGATAAAGGCAGAAATGTGAGAAACTCCGGTAAATTTAGTTTGAAAGGCATTGCTGCCGTGTAACTAAACTTCAGCGACATTTACAATGGATGTAGTTGGAGCTGTTGTTTGGGCTTCCTTCTTCCATCTTTACTTCCGTAGGCATTTCGTGGTCCATTAAGATAATTACATTAAAAAAACGCCATAAAACTGGACAGAAATAATTTTTATGAGCAGGCCATGGCTATGGCTTTACGCCATCGTTTTGCAGTAGAAATTATACAGGTTTAGTATAGCTCAAATAATGAGGAAGCAGACTAAGAAATGATTCCTAACTGCCTAGTGTTTATCGGTGGGAGGGTGGTGGAGGGCCATCTCGCTCGGTGTAGTTTTATGACTTGCATGTATTTCGTTTGGCCTCATTAAATAATGGGCCTAAATCATAATAACCAACAACGAGGCAACCATTTATGTAAACGAGTTGCAAATTGACCATTGGGATAAATCTATTGTACCCACTTAGCAACATTCGGCCACAACAAAGACTAGTGACCATTTCAAAAGTTTTCTTTGCTACCACATCCTTATGGGACAGTAAAATTTTCACAAAAGAATAAATTAAACTAGTAATCATATGAAGAGATGGCCCGAGATGGCCCAAAATGTCCATAATACATTATCTTCAAACAAATTGAAATTGAATGAGATATGGGTAAATACACATGGTTAAATGAAAATTGTATTGGTTTATCTTTACATTCGAACATAGACGACTCGGCTGCAGACAACACTTAAGGAGGCCTTAAAAGCATGCAAAGTTCGGCCGGGTCGAACTCCACCACCATGGATTCCGATAAAAATTTCTACAAAATAAATTTTGTTGAAGGGCATAATTTTGTTCTACATACCAAACTTAAGTCAAACGTGCAAAAATTAAAGCTTCTAGGAACCGAACAAGGATGATAGAGAGACAGGTTTACATGTGAGCAATATCAGATTATTGACTGATTTGGACCGTATTTGGCACAGTTATTTGAAGTCCTAACAGAACACCGCATGCAAAATTTGAGGCAAATCTGACAAAAAATGAGATTTGTAAGGATCTCTCAACGAAATGGCTAAACAGTTCAAAATTCATCTGTTCTGGGTACCGGGCCACAGAGATATTCCAGGGAATTCTAATGCAGACGAGCTTGCGAGACTAGGAGCTACCTTACACATTCCAGGAATACTGGAATCTGTGGGTATGCCTCTAGCGACATGTCAGCTAAGTTTTCAGCACCACGTCCGAAGGGCAACGAATGATTGATGGTTACAAAGAGGGGGCTGTGAGCATTCCAAAACTATGTGGCTCAATCTAGACTTGAAGAGGTCTACTGCTTTGCTGTCATTGGCTGGAACAGACGTTTCACTCATTGTGTTCGTCATGACAGGTCACTGTCTAATCGGAAAACATGCTGACAGACTGAAGGTTGCCAGCAACGACTTTTGCAGAAACTGTAGGGACATTTAGGAAGAAGACTATAGAACACCTTCTGTGTGTGTGTCCCGAACGCATAAAGCTACGCTGATAGAACAATTGCGGCACTTTGCCAATACCGCCAGATATTATTTTGTTCGCGTCATTGGCAAAGATTTTCAATACCATTTGGTATCAATTCAGTACCAGACAGAGGAGGCTATTAAGAATTAAAGGCGTCACATTAGTATTCTTGCCAGAAGTGTTGTTGAGCTTTGTACTTAAATATTTGTTAAAGAAATAAATAAAATGTTTTAATACAATTTGAGTGCGTAAAAAGCTGTTCAAATACTCGACATCGGTGAAAATGGAAATAGTGCAAATTCTAAGGACATTCTACATTAAAAATATGATAGTATCTTGTGTAGAAAACGATGCTGTGTTAGTGTATTCATATGAAAACCACTTCTGGAAATCAATGGATATGGAATCAATTGCTGAATACAAAGAATTGAGGACACGGTGTAACATTACTTTTTGCCATTATTAATATAAACAATCGAGATAAAATTAGATTAAAATTATTTTCAATGATTTTTTTTTTTGGTTCATTAGGGGTGGCATAATCAAAAACGGTTTGGTATCAAAATCAATAAAGGTCTGGTGCTAAAACTACTAACAGATTGGTATTAAAACCAATACCAGTTCGGTAATAAGCCTAGTACCAAACGGCACTAACCATTTTATGTTTCATCCATACGATTCGGATTGTTTTTATACCCTCCACCATAGGGTATGAGGGTATACTAATTTCGTCATTCTGTTTGTAACTACTCGAAATATTCGTCTGAGACCACAAAAAGTATAAATATTCTTGATCGTCGTGACATTTTATGTCGATCTAGCATGTCCGTCCGTCTGTCTGTCGGTCCGTCCGTCTGTCTGTCGGTCCGCCCATCTGTCTGTCGAAAGCACGCTAACTTCCGAAGAAGTATAACTAGCCGCTTAAATTTTTGCACAAATACTTCTTATTAGTGTGGTCGGTTAGGATTGTAAATAAATAGGCTATATTGGTCCATGTTTTGATCTGTGTTTTGGTCTTGACTTCTTGAGCCTCTAGAGGGCGCAATTTTTATCCGATTGGAATGATATTTGGCACGACGTGTTTCGCTATGACTTCCAACAACAGTGCTAAGTTAGGTTCAAATCAGTCAATAATCTGATATAGCTGCCATATAAACCGATCTTGACTTCTTAAGCCACTGGACGGCGCAATTCTTATCCGATTTGAATGAAGTTATGCACGAAGTATATTCAACAACTGTGTCAAATAGGGTTTAAATCGGTTCATAACCTGAAATAGCTGCCATATAAACCGATCTGCGATCTTGACTTCTTGAGCCTCTAGAAGTCGCAATTATTATCCGATTTGCCTGAAATTTTGTAAGGCGAATGCTCTCATGACCATCAACATACATGTTAATTATGGTCTGAATCGGTCTAAGCCTGATACAGATCCCATATAAAAAGATCTCTCTATTTTACATATTGAGCCCCCAAATTGCGCATTTCGAATTGGGTGACATTTTACACTGGTTTCCAAGATATAATTTAATTGTGGTCCGAACCGGACCATTACAACAGAGCAAATCTTTTCTTTTATCCTTTTTTTGCCCAAGAAGAGATACCGGGAAAATAACTCGACAAATGCGACTCATGGTGGATTGTATATAAGATTCGGCCCGGTCGAACTTAGCACGCTGTTACTTATTGTACCATACGGGGTTGCTTTATTATCAATTCTGTATGGTATTGAAATGAGCACGTTTTGTATCAACTTTTCGGTGTAGCTTCTTGCCATTTTGCACAGATTCTTATTTTTAATGTGGGTCGTTGGGAATTGCAAATAGCCCATATCGGTTCAGATTTGGATAAAGCTCCCATATAAGGTGACTTGACCTCCAAGGCTCATACAAGCCGCAATTATTAACAGACTGCGCTAAAATTATTGGCATAGTGTTTTGTTACGACTTCCAACACAAAGTATGGTTGAAATCGATCTATAACCTGATATATTGGATTGCCCAAAAAGTAATTGCGGATTTTTCATATAGTCGGCAGCTTGTGACTCTGTAATTGGATTCTTTCTTTTGTCAGTTATCAGCTGTTACTTTTAGCTTGCTTTAGAAAAAAAGTGTAAAAAAAAGTATATTTGAATAAAGTTCATTCTAAGTTTTATTAAAAATGCATTTACTTTCTTTTAAAAAATCCGCAATTACTTTTTGGGCAACCCAATAGCACCCATATAAACCAATCTCTCGATTTTACGCCACGAGTACCCGGAAGCCATAATTTTTGTCCGATTTGGTTGAAATTTTGCATGAAGTTTTCTATTACCTCTTGAAATAATTGTGGCAAGTAAGATTCAAATCTCTATTTAACTTGATATAGCTTCCATATAAACCAATCTCCCGAACTCACGTCTGTAGCACCTAGAATCCTAAATTTTGTCCGATTTGGATAAAATTTTGCACGTAATGTAATGTTACGAATTTCCAACAACCATGCCAAGTACCGTTCAAATCGGTCTATAATCTGAATCTATCTGTCGTGTAAACCTAAATTGATAATTTTGCCACCGCTGAAAATTTTTTCTGATGGTCTCGCCAGGATTCGAACCCAGGCGTTCAGCGTCATAGGCGGACATGCTAACCTCTGCGCTACGGTGGCCTCCCTGCCGAGTAAACCGGTCTCGCGATTATCCATGTTCTGCTCTTGTCTTCCTTTAGATACCCCACACCACAGTGGTGAAGGGCAAGGTAGTTCAAACAAGGCTAACCGACAAAATTTAAAAACAAGTATGTATAAATTCTTAAAGCCAACTGGATGGTTCAAGTATAGAATTTTAAGAGCAGCCTCTTTCTCCTCTAGCCGGGTGCGTCTGATTGCAGACTGCCACTTAAACCTAACCTATGTAGAAATCAGTAGAAATGATCTGAATCAAGTGGGAATTAGGCATACTACAGCACCATTAATAAAAATCGAACAAACGAATTCACATATAAAAAAGGTTGTCATGTCTATATTTTGTCCGATTTTCCCCAATAGGCTTGGTCTCCAGGTTAGAAAAACACATTTGACAACCATTCAAACAATCTTTGAAAGTATCGATCTGTATTTTACACTCAAACTGATACACGGACAAATAGAGAACTGATTTTGAATTGATTGATCAAGAAACAATGGGTCTATCTTTTCATCCCCCCAATAGGATGGAGGTATGATAACTTTATCATTCCGTTTGTAGCACCCAACCGATCATCTGTCCGTACGGCTGTTGAAAGAGCGCAAACTTTTGAACGAGTAAAGATAGCAGCCCAAAAAAAGCATCAAATAAACTATAACAAGTGAAAACGGATTAAGTTCGGTTGTGCGGTTATTCAACACGAAGGATTACTTCTAATCAAGACGGCGGAGTCGAAGTTGGAGTCGGACCACTGAGCCGAAGTCGGATTTAGATCATATTTGAAAGTTCTCTCTCAAGAACACCAATTAGGAAAATAGGTTTCTATGAGAACTATACCCTAGTGTGATTAGAATTGAGCCATATTCACATTCGTCACTATTGTAGTGAAATAAAACACATACTCACTTGTTGTTGTTGTTGTATCCACATATCTACATATGGCTATCCTCTTTTAGCTCCTATAGATGAGTTCAGTCGTTTCGGTCCAATGGACCGATCGCCGCGGGAACATAATGGTCATTGGTCATTTAAAGACGCTAATAACTCGCCTTGTCATATCATTTATGCAACAGCCGCTGAACTATAGTTGAAGTAATCAGTCAGACGAATAGATATGGGTAGATCGTCCTAGACCTCAATTGCGATTAGATGCACATATATACTTGAAAACATATTTCAATGTTATGATATGTTACAGATGAAATGATAAAATAAATATACTCCCATTAAATTGAGGTGGGTTTAAAAAAGCAATAAAATACCTCTGTAGCGATTATTTCAACGGGAACATAAAACAACCATGAAATTTTATTACCAGTCTCAATAATTCCTATAATCTCTCAGATGCTTTCCATTATTATAACAAAAAAAAATAAATAAATAATATTCTCACCGAATGCAATATCTGGATACCATTCAATACGCATATAATAAAATATATTTTTGTGTTGGATTCTTCTGAGAACAATATCAATTTACTATATATTGAAATTGAGGAGTTACTTCTCCCATTCAATGAACACGAATTAAAAACGTGAAAAGTAGAGTATGGAGAAATAAGAAAAAATATATTTTATGCTGCACAGTGTCATTCGTTCGAAGGTGAAACTTTGTCAAACAGTACATTAAACGCATACTTGACCAAACGAAATTGATGTAAGACTTCGCTGATCCAAGGTTAAAATGCAAAAGAATCAGTCTTGGGTGAAGAAAGAGGAAGATCGACAAATTGATCAAGGCGCCAGAAAGTGTCTTCAATGTGTAAATAGTTTTTCCTGGTAAACTCTCTTCCAATCACAAATTTCATCCCGACATGGGCAGGCTTGTTTCAAGTATTACAAAGATATGGTACGGGGGTATATGCATTTATTGTGGCGTTTAGACGTTTTTGGAGATCCACGATCCCAAATCTCAGAACCGTAATGTCCTGAGGTATGGTGTATAAGCGCAGCATTCTTATAGCCTTAACGATGATGGTGACTGCACAAGTTCACACAAAAAAGATTGTACAAATTACAAAAAGTTAATCATTAATTGATCATCATTTCGGTAATCATTTCGAACCAAGTAGCATAACTTGAATGTAGCGATGCTGTTTTCAAATTAAAGTCGTTCAAAACTAAACGAGACAACCCTTAGTTTCGAATTTCGATGGCTGAATGAATGATATTTTTACTCACAATGGGACAGCCAATTTTGTTCATGCCTACGAAATATTGATCTGATATATATATGCAAGTGCAAATTTTGCCCATGAACATTCCACTAAGAAACAGGGGTAAAACTTCTCACATATCAATGAGTGCAGTCCGATTCAAGTTTTAAGCTCAATGATAAGGGACCTCCTTTTAATTGCCGAGTCCAAACGGCGTGCCGCAGTGAGACACCTCTTGTGATAGAAGTTTTCACATGGTATAGTTCCTCATAAATGTTGCCAGCATTAGGAGAGGAAAACCACTGCTGAAAATTTTTTTTTTTATGGTCTTCCTAGGATTCGAACCCACGCGTTCAGCGTCTTAGGCGGACATGTTAACTTCTGTGCTATATTTATATTCTAAGTCAATTTTGCAATGTCCGTCCGTCTGAAGGAGTAAAGCACAAGCAATTTCCTACTTGAGTAGATCGGTTGGGCCATATTGGACCAGGTTTTGCAATAGCTTTCATATGAACCCATCTCCCGATTATACTTCTTTATCCTTTAGAAAGCGCAGTTCTTATCCGATTTGACTGAAGTTTGGCAATGGCGTTTTGTTTTGACTTCTAGTAACTTCGCAAGGTATGATTCAAATCGGTCGATAAGATGATATAGCTTCAAAATATATGTACTGATCTTTAGAATTTATTGCTAGAGCCTCTAGAAGTCACGATTATCACCCCATCGACAGAAATTTTACACGAAATATTTTGCTTTGATTTCTTCCAAATATGCCAAGTATGGTCTAAATTGACATATAATAAGATATAGCTGAAATTTGGCACAGCAAGTTGTATGAGGACCCCCGATATTCCTTCCCATAAATTCTAGATCGGACCATATTTGGATATAGCTGTCATATTTACCGATCTCCCGCTGAAATTTGGCACAGTCGTAAGCGTCTCGAATCTCGTGAGTCGTGAGTTTCTCGTGGATCGTGATTAGTGACGCACAGTAGGATGGAACCAAAAAAAAAAAACGGGTAAAAACAGGTAAAAGAGTGCCAAGTTCTTTGCCCGATATCTCTTTATAGGCAAATAAATTCTAAGGGATAATAATTGCTATGATATAAGAACTACATCCGGTTATTATTATACGATTTGTATGGTCCAAATCAGTCCAAGACCTAATAATGCTCCCATATAAACCAATCTTCCGTTTTTATTTCATGAGCCTCTATATGGCATAATTTTTGTCCGATTTGGTTGAAATTTTTAACAATGTCATCTACTATGGTCTCCAACATCCTTGCCAAGTATGGTCTAAATGGGTCTATAACCTAATACAGCTCCCATATAAACCGATTACAAGGCCCAATTTTTGTCCGATTTGGCTGAAATTGAGCATGAAATGTTTTGTTGTGACTTTCAACAACTTAAATTGGTCTATAACTTGATATAGCTGTCATATAAACCAATCTTGGGTCTTGACTTCTTGAGCCTCTAGAAGGCGCAAGTCTTATCCGATTTGAATGAATTTTTGCACGAAGTATTTTGTTATGATATCCAACAACTGTGCCAAGTATGGTTGAAATCGGTTCATAACCTGATATAGCTGTCATATAAATAGATCTGAGGACTTGACTCCTTGAGCTTCTAGAGGGCGCAATTCCTATCCGATTTGGTTGAAATTTTGCATGACGTATTTTATTCTTACTTCCAACAACTGTTTCAAATAAGGTTCAAATGGGTGCATAACCTGATATAGCTGCTGTATAAACCGATCTGCGATCTTGACTTCTTGAGCCTCTAGAAGTCGCAATTATTATCCGATTTACCTGAAAATTTGTACGACGGATCCTCTCATGACCATCGACATACTTGTTTATTATGGTCTAAATCGGTCTATAGCCCGATACAGCTCCCATATAATCGATCGATCTCTCTATTTTACTTCTTGAGCCCCCAAAGGGCGCAATTCTTATTCGAATTTGTTGACATTTTACGCAGGTCTCCAACATATAATATAATTGTGGTCCAAACCGGACCATATCTTGATATCGCTCTAATAGCAGAGCAAATCTTTTCTTAAATCTTTTTTTTGCCTAAGAAGAGATGCCGGGAAAAGAACTCGACAAATACGATCCATGGTGGAGGGTGTATAAGATTCGGCCCGGCCGAACTTAGCACGCTTTTACTTGTTTATTACTAATTTTTGTCGGTTCTATCACGACGTGTGTCGTGAGCAGGATTTTATTCACTGACTCGCGATTAACCCAATAAGATTCACACACAATCACGTGATTGAATTAAGATCTCAGCCACGAATCACATGACTCACGCGTGGCACGACAACCCACGATTCACGTGCACACCTCTTGTTCGTCTCTATCCCAAAAACATTGTCCATGCCAAATTTGAAGGTTTGCGATCTGTACTTTTCTCACGAATTAACATGGACAGAAAGACGGACAAAGATTAAGCTCACCAGTGATTCTGAGTCGATTCGTTTACTTATAAATGGATCATTCATCCTCATTATCCTTTTGAGGTTCCTGTCTATAGTTAAAAACTCACTGTAGGCCGGTCGACTCGCTAGTACTTGTTTTAAAGTTTATTAAGGAGTTGAACGTTGACCGATAACCAGTGTTTTAGCATATCTTGCTTCCTATTTATATTTATGCATGAATTTATGATGCCCGACACTGTGCATCATAATATTGGATGTGAATGTGTCGCTTTTCCACGAATCCCTCTCAGTTTCATTACCAACGCCACCAGAGATACGGTGGCCACATCCGTAGGTTCATGGCGAAAAATTCGTACGAAAAAAAAAATTAATTAACAATTTCCCGTAAGCCCAATATCGAAGCCACACCATGTCAATGGGCAATTGTTCTACCTCTTCATCGCCTTTAATATCGGTGTACTCGACAAACATTGGCAAAGTTGGTTGTGGAAATAGTAGCGAAATTGGACGTACTATCGATGTATTTTTAAAGTGGGACTCAGCAAACGATTTCGTTGCATGAAAGTGGATAATCGATTTCCGACTGTATCCAAAACAAGGAATATTAAAGCACACAGAACACGAGAGCTTAAACCTGCACATTTGAGGGAAAATGTATGTAGAATAAATGTTGTTTCACACTGAGATGAATTTTCATCAATTTCGGATATGGAAAAACGGTATGTATACATATGTGTGCACTAAGTGCTGGCAATGGTGCTTAAAGTTGTTACCGTCATTTTTATGTTGATTTTATAGGCATGATGAATACGAGGCATTAATTCATTCCCATACCGTCTCAGTTTTCTGACAACTGCTGGATTAAACTAAATATTTTGCTAACAATTCATTGTGTATCATAGTGGCACGGATTAATATCCGCTCCCTCTTTTCAACCTTACCATATCCCCTTACATACTGTTGAATACAAGGCAAATTTGCCCATGAACATTCCATAAAGGAACCGGGGCAAACTTCTCCCATATCAATGAGTGCCGTTCGATTCAAGTTTAAGCTCAATGGTAAGGGGCCTCCTTTTTATAATCTAGTCCGAACGGACAGAGCCGCACTGCGATACCTCTTTCGGTAGCCGCAGTACGATACCTATTTGAATTGAACTGAATTGAGTGTCATTTTCAGAAGCGTACTGAGAAAGCTCACAGATGTTGGGCACTATCTAGACGGGCCGTAGGCTCGAAATGGCGCCTGAATCCGAGTATAGTCCACTGGCTCTGCAGGAGCGTGATTAGACCAATACAAGCTTATACCCCAGTAGTTTGATGGACTGCTATAGAGAAAAAGTGCAACGTTAGGATTATACAACAGGTTCAGCGAACATAGGCGGAGCGATGAGGACCACTCCTACTAGGGCAATGGAGACCATTCTAGATATCCGACCCAATGACATACAGATTAAGTGCAGACGATGTTATAATATTACTTCTAAGGGTTAAGGATCCGAACCAGCTATGCAGAAGGGCCGAAAGGGTCTTGCATATGGCATATGACTGGGCGAGACCCAGAGGTCTCAATGTTAACCCAGAGAAGACTGAAGTATGCCTGTTCACGAGGAACACGAAGGTGGGCCAATTTAACGCACCAAGTTTCCTCAACGAAACGATATCCATATTTGACAAGGTCAAATTCTTAGGAGTGATCTTAGATAGGAAACTGAATTGGAAGTATCACATTCAGGAGCGTTCTGAGAAGGCCCACTGATGTTGGGAACTATGTGGCTGTCTACATAGTGCACATAGGCTCGAAATGGGGCCTGAATTCGAGGATAGTCCACTGGCTCTGCACTTGGTTAACCCGATACCTTTCGGGTCCGAGTTAAGGACGTGGGCGACGAATGCGCACGCAACCCTGTGAAACAGCGAAACGGAAACATGTTAACCTCTGCGCTACTGTGGCCTCCAATAGAAAAAAAAATTAAACATCGAATATCCCAGAAACAAAATGACCTCAAGCGGACTATTATGTATGAAAAAATGAAAAAAGGCCTTAAAAGGTCATACCGAATGAGAGATATATTGGGTTGCCCAAAAAGTAATTGCGGATTTTTTAATAAAACTTAGAATGAACTTTAATCAAATATACTTTTTTACAGAGTCACAAGCTGTGAAAAAATTTGTCAACGCCGACTATATGAAAAATCCGCAATTACTTTTTGGGCAACCCAATATATGGGACAGGGACGTAGCCAGGATTTTATTATAAGTGGGCCCACCCAATTTTTTTTCTAAATCGAAAATTGCCAAAATTTTCTGTTCCTGCAAAATTGATAAAGATACCCCATTTTTATACCCACCACCGAAGGATGGGGGTATATTCATTTTGTCATTCCGTTTGCAACACATCGAAATATCCATTTCCGACCCTATAAAATATATATATTCTTGATCAGCGTAAAAATCTAAGACGATCTAGACATGTCCGTCCGTCTGTCTGTTGAAATCACGCTACAGCCTTTAAAAATAGAGATATTGAGCTGAAACTTTGCACAGATTCTTTTTTTGTCCATAAGCAGGTTAAGTTCGAAGAAGAGCTATATCGGACTATATCTTGATATAGCCCCCATATAGACCGATCGGCCGATTTAGGGTCTTAGGCCCATAAAAACCACATTTATTATCCGATTTTGCTGAAATTTGGGACAGTGAGTTGTGTTAGGCCCTTCGACATCCTCCGTGAATTTGGCTCAGATCGGTCCAGATTTGGATATAGCTGCCATATATACCGATCATCCGATTTAGGTTCTAAGTCCCATAAAAGCCACATTTATTATCCGATTTCGCTGAAAATTGGGACAGTGAGTTGTGTTATGCCTTTCGACATCTTTCTTCAATTTGGCGATGTCGCCAAAATTTGGGACAGTGAGTTAAGTTAAACCCCTTGACATACTTCTGCAATATCGCACAGATCGGTTCAGATTTGGATATAGCTGCCATATTGACCGATATCTACGTTTTAGGTTTTGGGGCCATAAAAGACGCATTTATTGTCCGATGTCGCTGAAATTTGAGACAGTGAGTTTGGTTAGGCTTTTCGAAGTCCTTCTTCAATTTTGCCAAGATCGGTCGAGATTTGAATATAGCTGCCATATAGACCGATATCGCGATTTAAGGTCTTGGCCCCATAAAAGGCGCATTTATAATCCGATTTCACTGAAATTTGACACAGTGACTTATGTTAGGCTTTTCGACATCCGTGTCGTATATGGTTCAGATCGGTTTATTTTTAGATATAGCTAGTGTACTTTTAGTATTTGGTCCAAATCGGAACATATTTTGATATAACTGATATGGGAGATAAGGTATGAAATTTCCACCGAATTTTGATGAAAGGTGGTTTTCATATATTCCCGAGGTGGTGGGTATCCAAAGTTCGGCCCGGCCGAACTTAACGCCTTTTTACTTGTTATACCCTCCACCATAAGATGGGGGGTATACTAATTTCGTCATTCTGTTTGTAACTACTCGAAATATTCGTCTGAGACCCCATAAAGTATATATATTCTTGATCGTCGTGACATTTTATGTCGATCTAGCCATGTCCGTCCGTCCGTCCGTCCGTCCGTCCGTCCGTCCGTCTGTCTGTCGAAAGCACGCTAACTTCCGAAGGAGTAAAGCTAGCCGCTTGAAATTTTGCACAAATACTTCTTATTAGTGTAGGTCCGTTGGTATTGTAAATGGGCCATATTGGTCTATGTTTTGATATAGCTGCCATATAAACCGATCTTGGGTCTTGACTTCTTGAGCCTCTAGAGTGCGCAATTCTTATCCGATTGGAATGAAATTTTGCTCGACGTATTTTGTTATGATATCCAACTACTGCGCCAAGTATAGTTCAAATCGGTCCATAACCTGATATAGCTGCCATATAAACCGATCTTGGGTCTTGACTTCTTGAGCCTCTAGAGTGCGCAATTCTTATCCGATTGGAATGAAATTCTGCACGACCTGTTTTGTTACGATATACAAAAAATGTGCCTAGTATGGTTCAAATCGGTCCATAACCTGATATAGCTGCCATATAAACCGATCTTGGGTCTTGAATTCTTGAGCCTCTGGAGTGCGCAATTCTTATCCGATTGGAATGAAATTTTGCTCGACGTATTTTGTTATGATATCCAACTACTGCGCCAAGTATAGTTCAAATCGGTCCATAACCTGATATAGCTGCCATATAAACCGATCTTGGGTCTTGACTTCTTGAGCCTCTAGAGTGCGCAATTCTTATCCGATTGGGATGAAATTTTGCACGACGTGTTTTCTTATTATATTCAACAACTGTGTCAAGTATGGTTCAAATCGGCCCATAACCTGATATAGCTGCCATATAAACCGATCTTGGGTCTTGATTTCTTGAGCCTATAGAGTGCGCAATTCTTATCCGATTGGGATGAAATTTTGCACGACGTGTTTTGTTTTTATATACAACAACTGTGCCAGGTATGGTTCAAATCGGTTCATAACCTGATATAGCTGCCATATAAACCGATCTTGGGTCTTGACTTCTTGAGCCTCTAGAGCGCGCAATTCTTATGCGAATGGCATGGAATTTCGCACGACGTGTTTCGTTATGATACCCAACAAATGTGCCAAGTATGGTTTAAATCGGTCCATAACCTGATATAGCTGCCATATAAACCGATCTTTGGTCTTGACTTCTTGAGCCTCTAGAGGGCACAATTCTTATCCGATTTGAATGAATTTTTGCACGAAATATTTCGTTATGATATCCAACAACTGTGCCAAGTATGGTTCAAATCGGTCCATAACCTGATATAGCTGCCATATAAACCGATCTTGGGTCTTGACTTCTTGAGCCTCTAGAGTGCGCAATTCTTATCCGATTGGGATGAAATTTTGCGCGACGTGTTTTGTTATTATATTCAACAACTGTGTCAAGTATGGTTCAAATCGGCCCATAACCTGATATAGCTGTCATATAAACCGATCTTGGGTCTTGATTTCTTGAGCCTCTAGAGTGCGCAATTCTTATCCGATTGGGATGAAATTTTGCACGACGTGTTTTGTTATTATATACAACAACTGTGCCAAGTATGGTTCAAATCGGTTCATAACCTGATATAGCTGCCATATAAACCGATCTTGGGTCTTGACTTCTTGACTTCTTGAGCCTCTAGATGGCGCAATTCTTATGCGAATGGAATGGAATTTCGCACGACGTGTTTTGTTACGATACCCAACAACTGTGCTAAGTATGGTTTAAATCGGTCCATAACCTGATATAGCTGCCATATAAACCGATCTTGGGTCTTGACTTCTTGAGCCTCTAGAGGGCACAATTCTTATCCGATTTGAATGAATTTTTGCACGAAATATTTCGTTATGATATCCAACAACTGTGCCAAGTATGGTTCAAATCGGTCCATAACCTGATATAGCTGTGATATAAACAGATCTGGGGATTTGACTTCTTGAGCTTTTAGAGGGCGCAATTCGTATTCGATTTGGCTGAAATTTTGCATGACGTATTTTATTTTTACTTTCAACAACTGTGTCAAATAAGGTTCAAATCGGTTCATAACCTGATATAGCTGCTATATAAACCGATCTGGGATCTTGACTTCTTGACCCCTAGAGGTCGCCATTATTATCCGATATGCCTGAACTTTTGTACGACGGATCCTCTCATGACCATCAACAAACGTATTTATTATGGTCTGAATCAGTCTATCGCCCGATACAGATCCCATATAAATCGTTCTCTCTATTTTACTTCGTGAGCCCCAATGGGCGCAATTCTTATACGAATTGGCTGAAATTTTACACAGGTCTCCAACATATAATTTAATTGTGGTCCGAACCGGACCATATCTTGATATCGTTTAAATAGCAGAGCAACTCTTTTCTTATATCCCTTTTTGCCTAAGAAGAGATGACGGGAAAAGAACTCGACAAATGCGATCCATGGTGGAGGGTATATAAGATTCGGCCCGGCCGAACTTAGCACGCTTTTACTTGTTTTACTTTAAGGTGTTACTGCTCTTGCCTTTCTTGTTTTTTTATACCCTCCTCCATAAGATGGGGGGTATACTAATTTCGTCATTCTGTTTGTAACTACTCGAAATATTCGTATGAGACCCCATAAAGTACATATATTCTTGATCGTCGCGACATTTTATGTCGATCTAGCCATGTCCGTCCGTCTGTCCGTCCGTCCGTCCGTCCGTCCGTCCGTCCGTCCGTCCGTCTGTCTGTCGAAAGCACGCTTACTTCCGAAGGAGTAAAGCTAGCCGCTTGAAATTTTGCACAAATACTTCTTATTAGTGTAGGTCGGTTGGTATTGTAAATGGGCCATATCGGTCCATGTTTTGATATAGCTGCCATATAAACCGATCTTGGGTCTTGACTTCTTGAACCTCTAGAGTGCGCAATTCTTATCCGATTGAAATGAAATTTTGCACGACGTGTTTTGTTATTATATCCAACAACTGCGCCAAGTATAGTTTAAATCGGTCCATAACCTGATATAGCTGCCATATAAACCGATCTTGGGTCTTGACTTCTTGAGCCTCTAGAGGGCGCAATTCTTATCCGAATAGAATGGAATTTCGCACGACGTGTTTTGTTATGATACCCAACAACTGTGCCAAGTATGGTTTAAATCGTTCCATAACCTGATATAGCTGCCATATAAACTGATCTTGGGTCTTGACTTCTTGAGCCTCTAAGTGCGCAATTCTTATCCGATTGAAATGAAATTTTGCACGACATGTTTTGTTATTATATCCAACAACTGTGCCAAGTATGGTTTAAATCGGTCCATAACCTGATATAGCTGCCATATAAACCGATCTTGGGTCTTGACTTCTTGAGCCTCTAGAGGGCGCAATTCTTATCCGATTGAAATGGAATTTCGCACGACGTGTTTTGTTATGATACCCAACAACTGTGCCAAGTATGGTTTAAATCGGTCCATAACCTGATATAGCTGCCATATAAACCGATCTTGGGTCTTGACTTCTTGAGCCTCTAGAGTGCGCAATTCTTATCCGATTGGAATGAATTTTTGGCACCATGTATTTTGTTATGATATCCAACAACTGTGCCAAGTATGGTTGAAATCGGTCCATAACCTTATATAGCTGTGATATAAACAGATCTGGGGATTTGACTTCTTGAGCTTCTAGAGGGCGCAATTCCTATCCGATTTGGCTGAAATTGTGCATGACGTATTTTATTTTTACTTTCAACAACTGTGTCAAATAAGGTTCAAATCGGTTCATAACCTGATATAGCTGCCATATAAACCGATCTGGGATCTTGACTTCTTGACCCCTAGAGGTCGCAGTTATTATCCGATATGCCTGAAATTTTGTACGACGGATCCTCTCATGACCATCAACAAACGTGTTTATTATGGTCTGAATCGGTCTATAGCCCGATACAGATCCCATATAAATCGTTCTCTCTATTTTACTTCGTGAGCCCCAATGGGCGCAATTCTTATACGAATTGGCTGAAATTTTACACAGGTCTCCAACATATAATTTAATTGTGGTCCGAACCGGACCATATCTTGATATCGTTTTAATAGCAGAGCAACTCTTTTCTTATATCCTTTTTTGCCTAAGAAGAGATGCCGGGAAAAGAACTCGACAAATGCGATCCATGGTGGAGGGTATATAAGATTCGGCCCGGCCGAACTTAGCACGCTTTTACTTGTTTTTTTTTTTTTTTTTTAATTGTGTTCGATAATGATTGCATGAACAGCAAACAACTTATAGGCCGATCCTAATCTTTCAAAGCCTTCAAAGTGTGGCTGTCTTTGCTAATATCTTAGTTCCGACGAAACATCTTCAGTATCTTGATGCATTTTTTTGACTTGAGCTCCTATCTGCACTCAAACTAGTTTTAGTTGTTTGTGTCGGTCTATTGGTTTTAAATGAATTTATTGGGTTTAAATGAATTTCCATAAAACTTTACGAAACAAATGAAACATTAAGCAACTACAATTGTTAAATATCTCAAACAAGTAAGTAGAATAAGTTGGACTGTTTAAATTCACATTAATTATGCATGGAGAGTTAATTACTTCTTAATTACTTCTTTATTACTTCTTAATTACTTCTTTAATGGGGTCAAATCATGTTGTTATAAAACTGTCATTGATATGGAAATTATGTAGCCCTTTTTTTGTTAGGGGATCCTCATTGTACATTGATATCTATGCTATGTCACCCTTTCTTGTTGTGGGATCCTCATCATGTTGTTATAAAACTGTCATTGATATGGAAATTATGTAGCCCTTTTTTGTTAGGGGATCCTCATTGTACATTGATCTCTATGTTATGTCACCCTTTCTTGTTGTGGGATCCTCATCATGTTGTTATAAAACTGTCATTGATATGGAAACTATGTAGCCCTTTTTTGTAAGGGGAATGGGGGATTCGAACTTGTGTAAGCTGCTATTTCGATTAGGAATTTGGGATCCTACGTTTTTAGTTCTGGGTGTTATTTTTAAGGGGGGGATGGTGTTGATTTAACTGATAAGTGGGATTGAAACTATTTGGTTCGTCAATTATTGAGTTATAAAAATTCATTGAGTGTGACCCTCACTGTATGCTATGGGTCTTGCTCATTTCTTGTGTGTTGCTCATTTCTTGTGTGTTGCGGTAAGGTAGAAAAAAGGGAATGTTTGGTTTAATTATTATCTAATAATTGTTTTCATGGGTGCCTTAGTTGGGGATTAATGTTGACTTTTTTCCACTTAAAGTGTGACCGTCACTGCATGTTATGAATGCTGTGGCACTTGCGCATTTCTTGTGTGTGTGTGTTGTAAAGTGTGTAGGATATGTTTATTAAGGGGTTGATGGTCGTTTTCTAACTCTGAGTTTTTAATATTTTGGTTTCTATATGTTGCCCGTGAGTGGTATCCATAAAGGCTTCATTGTGTTGTGAAATGCGACTAGGTAGTAAGGAATATAATCTGTGTGATTTCTAATAAAAACACGAAAGAATTCGAAAGAATTGTCGTTTTTGGAGTGGAGATCAGTCACCCAGAAAAAGTCACAGTTTGATGCGGTTTATGGGCTGGTGGCATTATTGGACAGTACTTCTTTAAAGATTATGCGAATCGTAACGTAATTGTGAATGATGAGCGCTATCGTGAGATGATATCCAAATTTTGTTTGCCCAGAATGCAAGAGCTTGACTTCATTGCCATGTGGTTTCAACAAGACGGTTTCACATGTCACCCAGCACGCGTAACAATGGACTTATTGAGAGGCGAGTTCGGTGAACATATTATTTCACGTTCGGGACCGGCCGGCTATTTTAAAGCTCACGTCCATACAGACAAGCCCGCTTCAATTGACGCATTGGAAGACAACATTGAAGCATTTATTCGTGAGATACCGGCCGAAATGTTAGAAAGAGTATGCCAAAATTGGACTAAGGGGATGGACCATTTTAGGCGCAGTCACGGTCAACATTTGCATGAAATAATCTTCAAACATTAAACTATATGGACCGTGTTATCGATTCAAATAAAGATTTCATGAATATTTCTTAATTTTATGTGTTTTTTTTTTGTTTTTGAAAAACTTTCCTATAGCTCCTAAAAAATCACCCTTTGTATATAGATGTAACATAATTTAATTATAATTACATCAGTTTAAACATGTGAACAAAAAATTGTTCAACAATGTGAGGCCTCACAAAGTCAACAAATCATAAGTGACGATGAGGAATGTATTCCTGCAAATTCTATCCAGGAAATATTTCCAAACAGCCAGCCTATACCTGGATCGGTCGAAGACGATATGTTGCGGAAATCGGAAGAGGAGAAAGAGACCGAAATCCAGTTATTTTTAGTATTTTAGAAAAGTTTTTATAAATTTCCTGTAAAAGTATATAGAATTATAAATGAAATTTAAGAGAAATTTATATATTGGGTTGCCCAAAAAGTAATTGCGGATTTTTCATATAGTCGGCGTTGACAAATTTTTTCAAGCTTGTGACTCTGTAATTGCATTCTTTCTTCTGTCAGTTATCAGCTGTTACTTTTAGCTTGCTTTAGAAAAAAAGTTTAAAAAAAGTATATTTGATTAAAGTTCATTCTAAGTTTTATTAAAAAAGCATTTACTTTATTTTAAAAAATCCGCAATTACTTTTTGGGCAACCCAATATAACTAGCTGACCCGGGCCCGCTCCGCTGCTCCCTCTTTTACTTTATATGAAGCAAAAGTTTCCTTGGTATGATTATTTTCGACAATTAAAGAGCTTTTAGTGAAATACCATATGATCTTTATTGGTCTACGAATTTAAGTTTAGATGTATGGTGTACTCCTTTCTTAAAATACTTTATTTCAACCCGATATTCCGACGATATCTGATTAAGGGGTGGTTTTCGGGGGTTAGGTGGTCCCCCAGTTACTTGGCCCTGCAAAAATATCAGCATCGTGCTCTCCTTTCAAATACCATTTATTTAAACCCCATATTGCAATTGGTTTAGGGGAGTTTAAACGATGAGGCGTCCCTCAAACACATGGCCCCAAAATTGGTTATTAAATTCGTTTTCTAATCTCAAATACCTTTCATTTGAGCCACATATTGGCATGGTCGAAAAATGTTTACCCTTTAGGGGGTATTTTGGAGAAGGGGTCATGCCTAAAATACATGGCCCTACATTTGAATATCAAATTCGTATTCTACTCCCAAATACCTTTATTTGAGCCCTATATTGCGATGGTCAGTACAAAAATTGCTGTTTGTGGGTTTTTTTGGGAAAGGGGTATCCCCAAGAAAACTGGTCCCGAAAGTGGATATCAATTTTTGCTTTACCCCCCAATACCTTTTATTTAAGCTCCACATTGACATGGCCAGTAAATATGCCCGATTTTGGGATGTTTTGGGGATTGGTGTGGTCCCTCAAACCCTAAGCCCGGAAAATATATCTGCAACGTGCTCTATTCTCATATATCTATATATCATTTATTTGAAACCCTATATTACCATTGGCCTCAAAATTAGATATCAAAATCGTTTTCTAACCTCATTTAAACTCCTTGCAAAAGTCAGCAAATAAGTCCAGTTTGGGGCATTGGCCCCAAAAACTATAAATATTTAGTTCCATTTTCTTCAAGACCCAAATTTTCTTGGTGAGCAAATACGTCTTATTTGAAGGTTGTTATGGTGGGGGGACGTCCCCTCTAATGTTGATGATACGTGGTCTACTCCCAAATATCTTTAGTTTGAGTCCCATATTTCCATAGTCGGTAAACTTGACCGGCTTGGGGGTCTTTTGCGGGATGGGCGGCCACTCAGTGAGTTGGCCTTGAAAATATATATCGGATTCTTGTTCTACACTAAAAACCGTCTTATTTGGGCCTCATATTACAATAGTCAGCAAATACTTCCTATTTGGGTGGTGTTGTGGGGGTGGAGTGGTCCCATAGACATTTTTCCCGAAAATTGATATCAGATTCGTGCTATACTCCCCAAAGACCTTTCATTTGAGCCCCATATTGCTATGGTCGTAAATTAATCCCCTTTGTGGGATGTTTTTGGTGAGAGGCGGCCCCCCAAACACTTGGTCCCATATTTGAATATCAGATTCGAATTCTAGACTCAAATACCTTGATTTTAAGCCCCAATATTCCCATGGTAAGTAAATAAATCCTGTTTGGGGGTGTTTTGGGGAAGGGGTGGATCCCCCGAAACGTGGTCCCACATTTGAATATTAGATTAGTATTCTACTCGCAAATACCTTTCATTTGAGTCCCATAATGCCATGGTCGGTAAATATTTCCGTTGGAGTGGTCTCCCTAACACATGGTCCGACAATTGGATATTTGATTTCTTATCCTAAATACCTTTCATTTGAGTCCCATATTGTCGGGATTCGTCTAAATATATGTTTAGTAGGTTTTAGGAATCGCTTAAATCGCGCCACCCATCTCCGAGATGTGGCGTTTCTGAAAATTAGAGTAAGGGGGAGGGTCCGTCCCCCCTTCAGATATCAAAAAATGTATTACCCTATTTTCACCACGGGATCATTATGCACAATCTGTGAAAATTTCAAAAAAATCGGTTCAGCCGTTTCTGAGTCTATAAGGAACACACAAACAAACATGTCCATGTTAATTTGTGTACAAACTACAGGGCACAGTTTTCATCCGATCGTCTTCAAATTTTGTACAGGCATGTCTTTCGGCCTAGAGACGAAGTCTATTGAAATTGGAAAAATTGGTGCAGATCCGGATATAGCTCCCATATATATGTTCGTCCGATTTGGAGTAATAATGCAATAAAATGGTCATTTGTCAACCGATTCTCTCGAAATTTGGGAGGAAGGATTTTTTTTACGACTGTCGACATTACTGGTGAATGGAATGATGGAAATCGGTTTAGATTTAGATATAGGTCTCATATATACATATCGCCCGATTTTCACTCCTAGAGCCACTCTAAGCGCATTTATTGACCAATCTTGCCAAAATATTGCACAACGCTTTCCTCAATGACTAGCACAATATACATAGAGTTTGGTCAAAATCGGTTCAGATTTAGATATAGCTCCCATATATATGTTCCTCCGATTTGCAGTAATATTGCAATAAAATGGTCTTTTGTTTACCGATTTTCTCAAAATTCGGCAGGAGGGATTTTCTCTTGACTCTCAATATTAATACTGGTGTATTTCATGGAAATCGATTCAGATTTGGATATAGCTCTCATATATATATATATATATATATATATATATATCGCCCGATTTTAACTTCTAGAGTCACTGCAAACGCATTTATTGTTACATCTTGCCCAAATTTTGCAAAACGCTTTCTTCGACGACTGCCACAGTTTCTGAGGAGTTTGCTCGAAATCGGTTCAGATTAGATATAGCTCTCATATATATGTACGTCCGATTTTGAGAAATATTGCAAAAAAAGTGATCATTTGTGTTCCAATTCTGTCGAAATTTTGCAGGAAGGATTTTCTTACGACTTTTGATACTGCTGGTGCATTTGAAAGAAATAGGCACAGATTCAGATATAGCTGTCATATATGTATATCGCCAGATTTTCATCCTAAGAGCCACTACAAACGCATTGCTTGACAAATCTTGCCAAAATTTTGCACAGCGCTTTCCTCGACGACTACTACATCATTTGATAAGTTTGCTCGAAAACAGTTCAGAATTAGATATAGCTCCCATATATCAGATTTTGGGTACTTTGCCATAATGTTGCCATTTGCCAACAGTAGTTTTTACATTTTAAACATATTTGCTCGCCGAGGTCCATCAAAATTGGTTCATAATTGGATATAGGTCCCACATTGTACTTATAGTGTACGTGTAGGGTATTATACAGTCGGCACCGCCCGACTTTTGCCCCTCCTTACTGGTTATATATAAGATAAAACAAAAAAAAATTAAAAACTATGGTTTTTTTTTTATTTTTGGAAGGGCGGGAGTTTTACGTAGTTTGGGATTGATTTTGGTTTGTTTTTTTTTCCACTTAGAGATTTTATTGGTCAGCCACAAACATGTTGGAAGGTATTTAGATTGTATTGATAAACTAGTCGTGATACTTATGTTCATTGATGTTGTAAAGGTGTTGGAATGCTAAGGAGTTTGGATAGAAAAATAAAAGGTTTAAAAAAATTCGAAGAACTCTTATCTAGTAGAAATGTAAGAGAAATGGATTCCAATTTTGAAATTTAACCAAAAATATTCGATTTTAGTTCCATCTAACTCGCCATTGAACAAACATAGAATTGTTTTTATTCCGCCGAAGTACCCTTATTCAAAATTTTCGAATTGAATTTTTTCCTTCAAAATATATACATTTTAAAAAAATTCCAAGTGAATTTCTACCGCGCCAAAGTACCATCGTTTAAATTTTTTTTTTTTGTGATTTTTACCTAATTTCCAATGTGCGTTTATTTAAATACGCTAGACAAAAATTCGGTGCAGTGGTAAACAAAGCAAAAAAAAAAAAAAAAAAAAACAACCAAAAGAAAACATTTTAAATATAATAACAAAAATGGTTTCATACACTTGCGAAATTTGCCACGAAAATTTCGTATCCGTTTTGAATTTAAAAATTTGCGTTAAAGAAGCACATAGTCAGTGCATTATGTGTGTCGTTGTGCAACTAAGTAGGCATGCGCTTAATTTACACATGCTAGTCGCGCACAATAAAGAAAAAAAGATAAATATGGTGGTGGAAAATCCAAACTAAAGTAAGTGCGGAAATAACAAAACAGTGGAAAATCCAAAGAAAATATGCAGAAAGAAGAAAAACAATGGAAACAAGCACAGGCTCAACACCATTTTGTTAATATGCATTCAACGTCTGACGCTTCTCAACATCATCAACAACAACAACAACAACATCAACATCATCATCAACAACATCATCATCATCAACATCATCATCAACAACATCATCATCAACAACATCATCATCAACAACATCATCATCAACAACATCATCATCAACAACATCAACAACAACAACTGTTCTTGAACTTGATGTTGTTGTTGTTGATGTTGTTGTTGTTGATGTTGATGTTGTTGTTGTTGATGATGTTGTTGATGATGATGTTGTTGATGATGATGTTGTTGATGATGATGTTGTTGATGATGATGTTGTTGATGATGATGTTGATGATGATGATGTTGTTGATGATGATGTTGATGTTGTTGTTGTTGTTGATGATGTTGAGAAGCGTCAGACGTTGAATGCATATTAACAAAATGGTGTTGAGCCTGTGCTTGTTTCCATTGTTTTTCTTCTTTCTGCATATTTTCTTTGGATTTTCCACTGTTTTGTTATTTCCGCACTTACTTTAGTTTGGATTTTCCACCACCATATTTATCTTTTTTTCTTTATTGTGCGCGACTAGCATGTGTAAATTAAGCGCATGCCTACTTAGTTGCACAACGACACACATAATGCACTGACTATGTGCTTCTTTAACGCAAATTTTTAAATTCAAAACGGATACGAAATTTTCGTGGCAAATTTCGCAAGTGTATGAAACCATTTTTGTTATTATATTTAAAATGTTTTCTTTTGGTTGTTTTTTTTTTTTTTTTTTTTGCTTTGTTTACCACTGCACCGAATTTTTGTCTAGCGTATTTAAATAAACGCACATTGGAAATTAGGTAAAAATCACAAAAAAAAAAAATTTAAACGATGGTACTTTGGCGCGGTAGAAATTCACTTGGAATTTTTTTAAAATGTATATATTTTGAAGGAAAAAATTCAATTCGAAAATTTTGAATAAGGGTACTTCGGCGGAATAAAAACAATTCTATGTTTGTTCAATGGCGAGTTAGATGGAACTAAAATCGAATATTTTTGGTTAAATTTCAAAATTGGAATCCATTTCTCTTACATTTCTACTAGATAAGAGTTCTTCGAATTTTTTTAAAACCTTTTATTTTTCTATCCAAACTCCTTAGCATTCCAACACCTTTACAACATCAATGAACATAAGTATCACGACTAGTTTATCAATACAATCTAAATACCTTCCAACATGTTTGTGGCTGACCAATAAAATCTCTAAGTGGAAAAAAAAACAAACCAAAATCAATCCCAAACTACGTAAAACTCCCGCCCTTCCAAAAATAAAAAAAAAACCATAGTTTTTAATTTTTTTTTGTTTTATCTTATATATAACCAGTAAGGAGGGGCAAAAGTCGGGCGGTGCCGACTGTATAATACCCTACACGTACACTATAAGTACAATGTGGGACCTATATCCAATTATGAACCAATTTTGATGGACCTCGGCGAGCAAATATGTTTAAAATGTAAAAACTACTGTTGGCAAATGGCAACATTATGGCAAAGTACCCAAAATCTGATATATGGGAGCTATATCTAATTCTGAACTGTTTTCGAGCAAACTTATCAAATGATGTAGTAGTCGTCGAGGAAAGCGCTGTGCAAAATTTTGGCAAGATTTGTCAAGCAATGCGTTTGTAGTGGCTCTTAGGATGAAAATCTGGCGATATACATATATGACAGCTATATCTGAATCTGTGCCTATTTCTTTCAAATGCACCAGCAGTATCAAAAGTCGTAAGAAAATCCTTCCTGCAAAATTTCGACAGAATTGGAACACAAATGATCACTTTTTTTGCAATATTTCTCAAAATCGGACGTACATATATATGAGAGCTATATCTAATCTGAACCGATTTCGAGCAAACTCCTCAGAAACTGTGGCAGTCGTCGAAGAAAGCGTTTTGCAAAATTTGGGCAAGATGTAACAATAAATGCGTTTGCAGTGACTCTAGAAGTTAAAATCGGGCGATATATATATATATATATATATATATATATGAGAGCTATATCCAAATCTGAATCGATTTCCATGAAATACACCAGTATTAATATTGAGAGTCAAGAGAAAATCCCTCCTGCCGAATTTTGAGAAAATCGGTAAACAAAAGACCATTTTATTGCAATATTACTGCAAATCGGAGGAACATATATATGGGAGCTATATCTAAATCTGAACCGATTTTGACCAAACTCTATGTATATTGTGCTAGTCATTGAGGAAAGCGTTGTGCAATATTTTGGCAAGATTGGTCAATAAATGCGCTTAGAGTGGCTCTAGGAGTGAAAATCGGGCGATATGTATATATGAGACCTATATCTAAATCTAAACCGATTTCCATCATTCCATTCACCGGTTGACAAATGACCATTTTATTGCATTATTACTCCAAATCGGACGAACATATATATGGGAGCTATATCCGGATCTGCACCAATTTTTCCAATTTCAATAGACTTCGTCTCTAGGCCGAAAGACATGCCTGTACAAAATTTGAAGACGATCGGATGAAAACTGTGCCCTGTAGTTTGTACACAAATTAACATGGACATGTTTGTTTGTGTGTTCCTTATAGACTCAGAAACGGCTGAACCGATTTTTTTGAAATTTTCACAGATTGTGCATAATGATCCCGTGGTGAAAATAGGGTAATACATTTTTTGATATCTGAAGGGGGGACGGACCCTCCCCCTTACTCTAATTTTCAGAAACGCCACATCTCGGAGATGGATGGCGCGATTTAAGCGATTCCTAAAACCTACTAAACATATATTTAGACGAATCCCGACAATATGGGACTCAAATGAAAGGTATTTAGGATAAGAAATCAAATATCCAATTGTCGGACCATGTGTTAGGGAGACCACTCCAACGGAAATATTTACCGACCATGGCATTATGGGACTCAAATGAAAGGTATTTGCGAGTAGAATACTAATCTAATATTCAAATGTGGGACCACGTTTCGGGGGATCCACCCCTTCCCCAAAACACCCCCAAACAGGATTTATTTACTTACCATGGGAATATTGGGGCTTAAAATCAAGGTATTTGAGTCTAGAATTCGAATCTGATATTCAAATATGGGACCAAGTGTTTGGGGGGCCGCCTCTCACCAAAAACATCCCACAAAGGGGATTAATTTACGACCATAGCAATATGGGGCTCAAATGAAAGGTCTTTGGGGAGTATAGCACGAATCTGATATCAATTTTCGGGAAAAATGTCTATGGGACCACTCCACCCCCACAACACCACCCAAATAGGAAGTATTTGCTGACTATTGTAATATGAGGCCCAAATAAGACGGTTTTTAGTGTAGAACAAGAATCCGATATATATTTTCAAGGCCAACTCACTGAGTGGCCGCCCATCCCGCAAAAGACCCCCAAGCCGGTCAAGTTTACCGACTATGGAAATATGGGACTCAAACTAAAGATATTTGGGAGTAGACCACGTATCATCAACATTAGAGGGGACGTCCCCCCACCATAACAACCTTCAAATAAGACGTATTTGCTCACCAAGAAAATTTGGGTCTTGAAGAAAATGGAACTAAATATTTATAGTTTTTGGGGCCAATGCCCCAAACTGGACTTATTTGCTGACTTTTGCAAGGAGTTTAAATGAGGTTAGAAAACGATTTTGATATCTAATTTTGAGGCCAATGGTAATATAGGGTTTCAAATAAATGATATATAGATATATGAGAATAGAGCACGTTGCAGATATATTTTCCGGGCTTAGGGTTTGAGGGACCACACCAATCCCCAAAACATCCCAAAATCGGGCATATTTACTGGCCATGTCAATGTGGAGCTTAAATAAAAGGTATTGGGGGGTAAAGCAAAAATTGATATCCACTTTCGGGACCAGTTTTCTTGGGGATACCCCTTTCCCAAAAAAACCCACAAACAGCAATTTTTGTACTGACCATCGCAATATAGGGCTCAAATAAAGGTATTTGGGAGTAGAATACGAATTTGATATTCAAATGTAGGGCCATGTATTTTAGGCATGACCCCTTCTCCAAAATACCCCCTAAAGGGTAAACATTTTTCGACCATGCCAATATGTGGCTCAAATGAAAGGTATTTGAGATTAGAAAACGAATTTAATAACCAATTTTGGGGCCATGTGTTTGAGGGACGCCTCATCGTTTAAACTCCCCTAAACCAATTGCAATATGGGGTTTAAATAAATGGTATTTGAAAGGAGAGCACGATGCTGATATTTTTGCAGGGCCAAGTAACTGGGGGACCACCTAACCCCCGAAAACCACCCCTTAATCAGATATCGTCGGAATATCGGGTTGAAATAAAGTATTTTAAGAAAGGAGTACACCATACATCTAAACTTAAATTCGTAGACCAATAAAGATCATATGGTATTTCACTAAAAGCTCTTTAATTGTCGAAAATAATCATACCAAGGAAACTTTTGCTTCATATAAAGTAAAAGAGGGAGCAGCGGAGCGGGCCCGGGTCAGCTAGTTATATTGGGTTGCCCAAAAAGTAATTGCGGATTTTTTAAAATAAAGTAAATGCTTTTTTAATAAAACTTAGAATGAACTTTAATCAAATATACTTTTTTTAAACTTTTTTTCTAAAGCAAGCTAAAAGTAACAGCTGATAACTGACAGAAGAAAGAATGCAATTACAGAGTCACAAGCTTGAAAAAATTTGTCAACGCCGACTATATGAAAAATCCGCAATTACTTTTTGGGCAACCCAATATATAAATTTCTCTTAAATTTCATTTATAATTCTATATACTTTTACAGGAAATTTATAAAAACTTTTCTAAAATACTAAAAATAACTGGATTTCGGTCTCTTTCTCCTCTTCCGATTTCCGCAACATATCGTCTTCGACCGATCCAGGTATAGGCTGGCTGTTTGGAAATATTTCCTGGATAGAATTTGCAGGAATACATTCCTCATCGTCACTTATGATTTGTTGACTTTGTGAGGCCTCACATTGTTGAACAATTTTTTGTTCACATGTTTAAACTGATGTAATTATAATTAAATTATGTTACATCTATATACAAAGGGTGATTTTTTAGGAGCTATAGGAAAGTTTTTCAAAAACAAAAAAAAAACACATAAAATTAAGAAATATTCATGAAATCTTTATTTGAATCGATAACACGGTCCATATAGTTTAATGTTTGAAGATTATTTCATGCAAATGTTGACCGTGACTGCGCCTAAAATGGTCCATCCCCTTAGTCCAATTTTGGCATACTCTTTCTAACATTTCGGCCGGTATCTCACGAATAAATGCTTCAATGTTGTCTTCCAATGCGTCAATTGAAGCGGGCTTGTCTGTATGGACGTGAGCTTTAAAATAGCCGGCCGGTCCCGAACGTGAAATAATATGTTCACCGAACTCGCCTCTCAATAAGTCCATTGTTACGCGTGCTGGGTGACATGTGAAACCGTCTTGTTGAAACCACATGGCAATGAAGTCAAGCTCTTGCATTCTGGGCAAACAAAATTTGGATATCATCTCACGATAGCGCTCATCATTCACAATTACGTTACGATTCGCATAATCTTTAAAGAAGTACTGTCCAATAATGCCACCAGCCCATAAACCGCATCAAACTGTGACTTTTTCTGGGTGACTGATCTCCACTCCAAAAACGACAATTCTTTCGAATTCTTTCGTGTTTTTATTAGAAATCACACAGATTATATTCCTTACTACCTAGTCGCATTTCACAACACAATGAAGCCTTTATGGATACCACTCACGGGCAACATATAGAAACCAAAATATTAAAAACTCAGAGTTAGAAAACGACCATCAACCCCTTAATAAACATATCCTACACACTTTACAACACACACACACAAGAAATGCGCAAGTGCCACAGCATTCATAACATGCAGTGACGGTCACACTTTAAGTGGAAAAAAGTCAACATTAATCCCCAACTAAGGCACCCATGAAAACAATTATTAGATAATAATTAAACCAAACATTCCCTTTTTTCTACCTTACCGCAACACACAAGAAATGAGCAACACACAAGAAATGAGCAAGACCCATAGCATACAGTGAGGGTCACACTCAATGAATTTTTATAACTCAATAATTGACGAACCAAATAGTTTCAATCCCACTTATCAGTTAAATCAACACCATCCCCCCCTTAAAAATAACACCCAGAACTAAAAACGTAGGATCCCAAATTCCTAATCGAAATAGCAGCTTACACAAGTTCGAATCCCCCATTCCCCTTACAAAAAAGGGCTACATAGTTTCCATATCAATGACAGTTTTATAACAACATGATGAGGATCCCACAACAAGAAAGGGTGACATAACATAGAGATCAATGTACAATGAGGATCCCCTAACAAAAAAGGGCTACATAATTTCCATATCAATGACAGTTTTATAACAACATGATGAGGATCCCACAACAAGAAAGGGTGACATAGCATAGATATCAATGTACAATGAGGATCCCCTAACAAAAAAAGGGCTACATAATTTCCATATCAATGACAGTTTTATAACAACATGATTTGACCCCATTAAAGAAGTAATTAAGAAGTAATAAAGAAGTAATTAAGAAGTAATTAACTCTCCATGCATAATTAATGTGAATTTAAACAGTCCAACTTATTCTACTCAAGTAAAAGCGTGCTAAGTTCGGCCGGGCCGAATCTTATATACCCTCCACCATGGATCGCATTTGTCGAGTTCTTTTCCCGGCATCTCTTCTTAGGCAAAAAAGGATATAAGAAAAGAGTTGCTCTGCTATTAAAACGATATCAAGATATGGTCCGGTTCGGACCACAATTAAATTATATGTTGGAGACCTGTGTAAAATTTCAGCCAATTCGTATAAGAATTGCGCCCATTGGGGCTCACGAAGTAAAATAGAGAGAACGATTTATATGGGATCTGTATCGGGCTATAGACCGATTCAGACCATAATATACACGTTTGTTGATGGGCATGAGAGGATCCGTCGTACAAAATTTCAGGCATATCGGATAATAACTGCGACCTCTAGGGGTCAAGAAGTCAAGATCCCAGATCGGTTTATATGGCAGCTATATCAGGTTATGAACCGATTTGAACCTTATTTGACACAGTTGTTGAAAGTAAAAATAAAATACGTTATGCACAATTTCAGCCAAATCGGATAGGAATTGCGCCCTCTAGAAGCTCAAGAAGTCAAATCCCCAGATCTGTTTATATCACAGCTATATAAGGTTATGGACCGATTTCAACCATACTTGGCACAGTTGTTGGATATCATAACAAAATACATGGTGCCAAAAATTCATTCCAATCGGATAAGAATTGCGCACTCTAGAGGCTCAAGAAGTCAAGACCCAAGATCGGTTTATATGGCAGCTATATCAGGTTATGGACCGATTTAAACCATACTTGGCACAGTTGTTGGGTATCATAACAAAACACGTCGTGCGAAATTCCATTTCAATCGGATAAGAATTGCGCCCTCTAGAGGCTCAAGAAGTCAAGACCCAAGATCGGTTTATATGGCAGCTATATCAGGTTATGAACCGATTTGAACCATACTTGGCACAGTTGTTGGATATAATAACAAAACACGTCGTGCAAAATTTCATTTCAATCGGATAAGAATTGCGCACTCTAGAGGCTCAAGAAGTCAAGACCCAAGATCGGTTTATATGGCAGCTATATCAAAACATGGACCGATATGGCCCATTTACAATACCAACCGACCTACACTAATAAGAAGTATTTGTGCAAAATTTCAAGCGGCTAGCTTTACTCCTTCGGAAGTTAGCGTGCTTTCGACAGACAGACGGACGGACGGACGGACGGACGGAAGGACGGACGGACGGACAGACGGACGGACATGGCTAGATCGACATAAAATGTCGCGACGATCAAGAATATATATACTTTATGGGGTCTCATACGAATATTTCGAGTAGTTACAAACAGAATGACGAAATTAGTATACCCCCCATCTTATGGTGGAGGGTATAAAAATGAATTTTTATAAATTTTTACAAAGAACCGTCTATGTTCTGCATAACATATGTCGCTTATTTATTCTTCGAACTTAATTAAAATCGATAGAAAATCCAGTTTTAATGGAAAAAATGTCCGGTAAAAATTGCACCCAACCATTGTCGTATATGCTTATAATTTTCATCATAAGTCCTTAAGTTTTCCAAATTTATTAGAGATGAAATAAGAAAAGTTGGTAGAACCAAACTAAAAAAAGCGTACTAAGTTCAGCCGGGCCGAATCTTGGGAACCCACCGCCACGGATTCTATATATATATTCTTGGTCGTCTCGACGTTCTGGGTTGATTAAGCCATGTCCGTCCGTCCATCTGTCGAAATCAAGATAGAGGTCGAATGCGTAGAGCTAGCCGCTTGAAACTTAATGCTGATGTAGGCCGTTGGGGATTGCAAATGGGTCATATCGGTTCAAATTTAGATATAGCTCCCATATTAACCCATCTCCCGATTTGACATCTTGAGCCCTTGCTTTACGCGTTAACTTCCAACAACTGTGCTGAGTACAGTCTAATTCGGTCTTTAATTTGACTTCTTGAGTCCTTACAAGCCGCAATTTTTGTTCCATTTGGCTGAAATTTTGCATGCGGTGTTCTGTCTCCAACAATTCTGCCAAATACGGTTCAAATCAGTCTATAACCTGATGTAAACCGGTCTCTTGATCATCATTGTTCGGTTCCTAAAAGCTTTAATATTTGCTGGTTTGACAGAAGTTTGGTAAATAGAACAAGTAAAAGCGTGCTAAGTTCGGCCGGGCCGAATCATATATACCCTCCACCATGGATCGCATTTGTCGAGTTCTTTTCCCGGCATCTCTTCTTAGGCAAAAAAGGATATAAGAAAAGATTTCCTCTGCTATTAGAGCTATATCAAGATATGGTCCGGCTTGGACCAAAATTAAATTATATATTGGAGACCTGTGTAAAATGTAAGCTAATTCGAATAAGAATTGCGCCCTTTGGGGGCTCAAGAAGAAAAATAGAGAGATCGATGTATATGGGAGCTGTATCGGGCTATAGACCGATTCAGACCATAATGTTGATGGTCATGAGAGGATCCGATTGCGACCTCTAGAGGCTCAAGAAGTAAAGACCCCAGATCTGTTTATATGACAGCTATATCAGGTCGGATCAGAATTGCGCCTTCTAGAGGCTCAAGAAGTCAAGACCCAAGATCGGTTTATATGGCAGCTATAGCAGGTTATGGACCGATTTGAATCATACTCCGCACAGTTGTTGAATATCACAACAAAACACGTCGTGCAAAATTTCATTCCAATCGGATAAGAATTGCGCACATACACCTAAGCCAGTAATCGGCTTGTTGTGCTCTCTAAAAACTATAAAGTAACCTCTAAAAAGAAAATTTTAAATAAGGAATTCCGTGCTACGGAATGTCTGTTATCTCTCCACCTAAGTACCCGTATCTGTTAGACTCGAAAGCCGGGCAACGACAATGGAAATGCTCCAATGTGTCATCATCGCATTTCCCTCACATGCTATCATTTGCCGCACCGATTTTACATAAGTGAGCTCGCAGTGCTATGTGTTATGATACCAATAGCTATGCTATGTGACTATGTTTCCTTTCAGTAATAGCCTCGTCTCCTCACGATCTGGATCCCTCCCTAGGATGTTGCACGCGCATTCATCGCCCACTCACTTAACTCGGACTGCGTCGACCCGAAAGGCTTCAGGTAAACCAAGTTTATTGACGGCAATCCTCTGCCCGTCACCGCAAAATCGTCTGCCCTTTCATTTCCCATTACTCCGTTATGGCCGGGCACCCCAACGATGCGGATTTTACCATCCACAGAGAAGGTGTTAATCTCTTTCTTACACTGCAAGACTGTTCGTGACCTTACCGTCAATAACAAACCTTTTGTTAAATTTTCCTGTCGGTAAGTAGCGTTAGCACCACACCACTTTACGCACTCCGTGATCTCCTGGATCTCCGCCTGCAGGACCGTAGTATGGTCACGCAGTCTAAAACAGATCTCAGTCCCTGGGTTCTCAATGTAAACCCCAGGCCCACTCTTTCTTCTAGCTTTGATCAATACGTGTAACATGATCTTCCAGATGGCAAGACTAGGGTTCCGTCGATGCAAGATCGATTTGCCGATGGCAGCAGTGCCTCACACTCGACTTCAAGGTTCATCTAAGGTATGCGATCGGAAACCTCTTCCCTTCCTTCCAGATTTCCTATCGTTGCCTCGATAATACCGCGATGGTATGAGCCGATTCATCCTCAATCTAATCTCCCATCGCATTTAGTCTCATAGCCGCAGTGGCTGCCTCACACTTAAACTGTATGTCAATGGGTCGGATATCTATAATAGTCTACAGTGCCCTAGTGGGCGTGGTCCTCAACGCTCCGCCTATGGCAAGACAACATGTTCTCTGAATCTCTCAGATATCGAAAATGTCTTATTGAGAAAACGTGGTGCTTTAAATTGGCCCACCTTTATCGTCCTCGTGAACAGGCATATTTCAGTCTTCTCTGGGTTAACATTGAGACCTCTGGGTCTAGCGCAGTCATATGCCATATGCAAGACCCTTTCGGCCCTTCTGCATAGCTCGTACGGATCGTTGCCGTGGTGAAAATAGGGTACTACATTTTTTGATATCTGAAGGTGGGGCGGATCCTCCCCCTTACCCTAATTTTTAGAAACGCCAGATCTCGGAGATTGGTTGTGCGATTTAAGCGAAATTTTTTGTGCTCTCATATATTACCCTAAAAATAACAAGTAAAAAGGCGTTAAGTTCTGCCGGGCCGAACTTTGGATACCCACCACCTCGAGTATATATGTAAAATACCTATCATCAAAATCCAGTGCAAATTGCATACCTTATGTCATATAGCAGTTATGTCGAAATATGATCCGATTTGGACCAAATACTAATAAGTTCAAGTCATTGTTCAACTATGTACAACAAAATATTGGTCTTTTTAGTAGCTATATCTAAAAATAAACCGATCTGAACCATATACAACATGGATGTCGGAAAGCCTAACATAAGTCAAAGTGTCAAATTTCAGTTAAATCGGATTATAAATGCGTCTTTTTTGAGGCCAAAACTTTAAATCGAGAGATCGGTCTATATGGCAGCTATATCCAAATCTTGATCGATCTGAGTGAAATTGAAGAAGGATTTCGAAGGGCCCAACACAACTCACCCTCCCAAATTGCGGCGACATCGGACAATAAATGCGCTTTTTCTGGCCCCAAAACCTAAAACCGAGAGATCGGTCTATATGGCAGCTATATCAAAATCTTGACCGATCTGTGCCATAATGTAGAACTATGTCAAGGGGGTTTTACCTAACTCAATGTTCCAAATTTCGGCGATATCGGACAATAAATGCGCCTTTTATGGGCCTAAGACCCTAAATCGGAGCATCGGTCTATATGACAGCTATATCCCGAACTGGACCGATCTGAGCCAAATTGACGAAGGTTGACGAAGGTTGACGAAGGACCAAATATAACTCACTGTCCCGAATTTCGGCGACATCGGATAATAAATGCGCCTTTTATGGACAAAAAACCTTAAATCGAGAGATCGGTCTATATTGCAGCTATATCCAAATCTGGACCGATCTGGACCAAATTGATAAATGATGTCGAGGGGCCTAACACAACTCACTGTCTTAAATTTCAGTAAAATCGGATGATAAATGTGGCTTTTGTGGGCCTAAGACCCTAAATCGCAGGATCGGTCTATATGGCAGCTATATACAAATCTGAACCGACCTGAGCCAAATTTAAGAATGATGTCGAAGGGCCTAACACAACTCACTGTCCAAAATTTGAACAAAATCGGATAATAAATGTGGCTTTTATGGGCCTAAGACCATAAATCTGAGGATAGGTCTATATGGCAGCTATATCCAAATCTGGACCGATCTGAGCCAAATTGACGATGAATGTCGAAGGGCCTAACACAACTCACTGTCCCAAATTTCAGCAAAATCGGATAATAAATGTGTCTTTTATGTGCCATAGACCCTAAATCGGCGGATCGGTCTATATGGGGGCTATATCAAGATATAGTCCGATATAGCTCATCTTCGAACTTAACCTGCTTATGAACAAAAAAGACTCTGTGCAAAATTTCAGCTCAATATCTCTATTTTTGAAGACTGTAGCGTTATTTCAACAGACAGACGGACAGACGACGGACATGTCTAAATCGTCTTAGATTTTTACGCTGATCAAGAATATATATACTTTATGGGGTCGAAAATAGATATTTCGATGTGTTGCAATCGGAATGACAAAATGAATATACCCCCATCCGTTGGTGATGGGTATAAAAATTTGTTATCCAAATTTCGGATGGGGTACCAAGGGGGGCTGCCCCACCCTAAAACCTACCAAACATATATTTAGACCAATCACGACAATATGGGACTCAAATGAAAGGTATTTAGGATAAGAAAACGTATCTGATATCCAATTGTCGGACCAAGTGCTAGTGGGACCACTCCAAACCCCAAAACACCCCTAAATCGGGCATATTTACCATATATTTGCGAGTAGAATACGAATCTGATATCCAAATGTGGGACCACGTTTTCGGGGGTCCACCCCATTCCCAAAATACCCCCAAATCAGGACTTATTTACTAACCATGGGAATATGGGGCTTAAATATTGTAAAAGTTTTTGAGTGTAGATTTCGAATCTGATATCCAATTATGGGGCCTAGTGTTTGGGGGCCGCCACTCACCAAACACATCCTCCAAAAGGGACAAATTTACGACCATAGCCATATGGGGCTCAAATGAAATGCCTTTGGTAGTAAAGCACGAATCTGATATCAATATTCGGGAAAAGTGTCTATGGGGCCACCCCACCCCCACAACACCACCCAAATAGGAAGTATTTGCTGACTATTGCAGTATGAGGCTCAAATAAGAGGGTTTTTAGAGTAGAACGCGAATCCGATATATATTTTCAAGGCCAACTCACTGAGTGGCCGCCCATTCCCTAAAACACCCCTTAAGCCGCTCATGTTTGCCGACTATGGAAATATGGGACTCAAATTAAAGGTATTTGGGAGTAGACCATATATCTGATTTCAATATTAGGAACCAAGTGTCTAGTGGACGTCCCACCACCATAGCAACCTCCAAATAGGACGTATTTGCAAACCAAGATAATTCGGGTCTTAAAGAAAGTGGAACTAAACTTTTATAGTTTTTAGGGCCAATACCCCAAACCGGACATATTTGCAGGCTTTTGCAATAAGGAGTTTAAATTAGATTAGAAAACGAATTTGATATTCAATTTTGAGGCCAATGGCAATATGGGGTTCAAACAAATGATATATAGATATATGAGAAGAGAGCACGTTGCTGACATATTTTCCGTGCTTAGTGTTTTGGGGGACCACCCCAATCTCCAAAACACCCCTAAATGGGGGATATTTACCGACCATGTCAATGTGGAGCTTAAATGAAAGGTATTGGGGGGCAGAGCAAGAATTAATACCCACTTTCGGGACCAATTTTCTGGGGGTCTACCCTTTTGCCAAAATTCCCCACAAACAGCAATTTTTCGCAGACCATAGCAATATGGGGCTCAAATAAAAGTATTTGGGAGTAGAATACGAATTTGATATCCAAATGTTAGACCATGTATTTAGGGCATCACCCCTTCCCCAAAACACCGCCCAAAGGGTAAAAATTTTTCGACCATGCCAATATGTCGCTCAAATGAAAGGTATTAGAGATTAGAAAACGAATTTGATAACCAATTTTTGATCCATGTGTTTGGGGAACGTCTCATTGTGTAAACTCCCCTTAAACCAATGGCAATATGGGGTTTAAATAAATGGTATTTGAGAGAAGAGCACGATGATGATATCTTTTCAGAGCCAAGTGTTGGGGGGACCACCTCACCATAGAAAACACCCCTTAATCAGATATCATGAGAATGTCGGGCTGAAATAAAGTATTTTAAGAATGGAGTACATCCAAACTTAAATTCGTAGACCAATAAAGATCATATGGGATTCAGATAAAGGCACTTATATTGTTAAACTGTTAGTCAAGCGATATACTATTTTCGTAGCATGGTATATATAATTGTCGAAAAAAAATATTCCAAGGAAACTTTTGTTCCATATAAAGTAAAAGAAGGCGCAGCGAATCGGGCCCGGGTCAGCTAGTAAAGTATATATATTATTGATCAGAGTAAAAATCTAAGACGATCTAGCCATGTCCGTCCGTCTGTCCGACTGTCTGTTGAAGTCACGCTACAGTCTTTAAAAATAGAGATATTGAGCTGAAACTTTGCACAGATTCTTCTTTTGTTCATAAGCAGGCTAAATTGGAAGATGTGCTATATCGGACTATATCATGATATAGCCCCCATATAAACCGATCCGCCGATTTAGCATCTTAGGCCCATAAAAGCTACATTTATTTTCCGATTTTGTTGAAATTTGGAACAGTGAGTTGTGTTAGGCGACTCGTTTCTGCAGTGTGGCACAGATCGGTACAGATTTGGATATAGCTGTCATATAGACCGATCTCTCGACTTAAAATCTTGGCCCCATAAAAGGCACATTTCGCAGAAATTTGACACAGTGATTTATGTTAGGCTTTTCGACATCCGTATCATATATGGTTCAGATCAAAAAACAATATTTTGTGCTACAAATTTGAACAATGACTTGTACTTAATATACCTCTCAATATCCGTATCGAATTTGGTCCAAATAGAATCATATTTCGATAAAGCTGCTATGGGTGGCATAAATAATGCGTTTTTCACCGGATTATGACGAAATGTGATTTATATATATACCCGAAGTGGTGGGTATCCAAAGTTCAGCCCAGCCGAACTTAACCCCTTTTTACTTATTAATCCTTAAACCTAAGAATATCACCTAACTCCGTCTTTTCCGTGCCTATGACGCAAAAGCAACATTCGTACCAATTTTCATGATTCTTGCTATAGCTGTATGAGCTGGTCGGTCATCAGTTAGTCAGTCACGAGTCTCTTCTATATATAGAGAAGATATCAGTTTGTGTTTTAATTTTTAATAGCACTTTCTACCTGATTTCAGACCTCTCATTCAGTGTGTTTATTTTAAGTGTAAAACTTTATATAAAATTATTTGCTTTAGTGTTTCGCATTATTTATTTTTGTTTAACTAATTTCCACTTCCCTTCTTGGTGTTTCGTCTAGCAGACTCTTAGCAAGCATCAATATTACTTCTTCTGCGTTTGTGTTGAAGTTTTGCCTTCGTTGATTTATTGTAATTTTGTTGTATTGTATCGGCTATAGGTCCATTAAAACACAAATATTTAAGGTTTTTTTCTTTTATTTTTCTCCAATATTTCGGTAGACTCCGTCTACCATTTTCAAGGCTAGTCGTATTTAAATAAAAAAACAGAAAAACACAAATTTTAGTAAAAACGAATCACACAATAAAAACAGAAAAACAATAATTTTTAAGAAACTTTAATTCCTATTACATTTAATGAGTTGTTACACGAACTATTGTCTGTTGGCAACTAAATGTTCTCTTCTGCTGTGCTTGTTGACTGTGTGGCGGTATACCTTCGCGCAGCTTTCTATATCTTTCTTGAAATTCATTCTCTCGTCAGGCGGTAAGTCGATGATATGCAACATCTCGAGAGTGAATCTTCGTCTGTAATTATTCTCTTGAGCTAAGATGTCCACAACGTTGAGGTTTGGCTTATGACCAGTCAATGCACAGTGGGCTGCTAGTGCAGTTTTCTGCTCGATTGGTCTATTATTGGCTTTTTGGTCAGATTTATGTGCAGATAACCTAGTTTTCAATTTCGTCATGGTAGTGCCAATATATGCCATCGGGCATATATTGGACTTGTCGCCGTTACATCTAATTTTATATACCACGTTTGATTTTTCCTCATTTTTAATTTTACATTTTGTCTTGCTGAATAATTCATTCACAGTTTTGCCTGTTTTTAATGCGAGATGGTATTTGTCCTTGTCGTATAGATTTGATTTGCCAAATCTTTCGGAGAATCCTTGTATGTATGTTAGCGATTTATAAATTTTTCCTTTTGTAGGCTGCTCTCCGTCTATGATTTTTCCAAGACGTTCCTTGGCCTTGCCTAATAGTGAATTAATTGTCCAATTAGGGAAGTCGTTGGCTCTAAGAATTGCCTTTATTTTCCTCTCATTGTCAGGATGAAAGTCTGGATCACTAATGCTAAATACTCTTCTTATAAAATTCGTTGCTGTGTTTGGAGTGATTTATAAATAAATAAATATTTGCTTTCGCTAGTAATAAACATTATTTTGTAATTTATGATGCTCGTAAAATTTGATACTTTTGCTTTGGGATAAACAGAGCAATCCTTAATGTTTATGCTTTAAAGAAACAATTTGCTTTGTGGCAAATAAAGCAAATTATGTCAGTAAGGGCGAGACTTCGAGAACTAATGACTTCGAAAACACTTCATTGTTTGACAAACAACAATACTCAAATCATTCATTGTGTTGTATGTATTGTCATCATTTGGATAAGCGGGTAATTTGTACCATACTCAATTTTAAGTTCACATATAAAAATATTAATAAGGCGAATCTTCCAATTACGGAGAGGAAAGTCAAAGATACCGTAAAAGGGTTTGATATCGACCAGAATACTGCATTAATATTCAGAACCATTGAAAATCCTTTCCTTTCCTGCCATCATTAAGAACCTCAAATCTAAGAAAGGCTCCAGGAATTCATGGCATTAATAATTATAGCCTTAAACTCCTCCGTCAGAGAGACGGAGTTTAAGGTTTTTTATAAACAGCTGTTTTTAATTAGGTTATTTTCCTCAGAAATTTAAGGAGGCCAAGGTACAATAATAGCCATTAAGAACCCGAATAAACAAGCCGGCTCCCAATTATCATATCTTCCAATCGGCCATTGGCCCTCAATTAGCAAAATACTGGAGGCAGTTATAAAGGAAAAGACGAGAACAATATTTTCCCATTCCAACAATTTGGATTTCGGAAGCAGCTTAACACTATATATGTATCGGCTTGGATTATGAACATAGTTGAGACGAATTTTGAGCAGCAAACCTCGACCGAAATAATGCTGTTGGATATAAAGGTTACACTCGATTCTGTATGGCACAAGAACTTGATCTTTAAGCTGATCAAATTTAAAATCCCTCTAAAATTTATTCGGATCGTAAAATATTTCTGCTTTCGAAGAATTTTAGTGTTAACATGGGGTCTAAAAATTACATTCTACCACTAGCTGAAAGATGTCTGGTCAGCAGGGGCTTTTGACGAAGACACCCGATTCGAGTCTTAAGGACGAGCCGAACCTATTTTATCGTAGCATGCCTATAATTTGCCAAGGCCATCGGCCTTCTTCGGCAAATCAATACGCTGTTTAAAGGTTGGAATAATAAAAGGCGCATTGCTTTGAGGCTTGGTGCGAATAATCCTAAAACTCTCATCGATAAAAAGAGGGACCAATCCAAAGGCTACACGTCCAGTTTCGGAAACTACACCGCAGTCCGGCAAAAGGCTGCGGTCACTTGGAGGTCATCCCATTCCTAAAAGAACTAAGACGAACTATAGTAATGTGGGTCCAAGGACCTATGCTAATGTCGCTAAGGACAGCTTGGTGATAATAGTTGACGAAAAGGGAGAAGAACAAGGCTGCATACCTAAGAACAATTGGAGTGGGATAGTCAATCGACTGTCATCTGTATACTCCGATGTCCTTGCGGAATTGCCTGAGCTCCTCCAGTTTGTGATAATGCAGGCTGGTATCGGGGCCAATACAAACTAATTGCTTTCGGGGATCAATACTCAGTTGAATTGTTTCGTTGCGCTATCAGGAAGATTGGATAGATATGGTCAGGCGCGGCACTCGATTAAGTCAAGAAGGAAGATATTGCTTTTCGACTAATTGCACTCGTTTGAATACCAGGGGTTGCCTCAGGTCCTGCCTGTAAATCCAATCTTTCAAAAACTAACTGGAAGATTGGTGGATTGGACGATGCTGATGGTGACCGGAGACATGCAGTATTCGTACTAAATTCCGACAGTATCGCAAAACCTCAGGAAGTCTGAAGAAGTTGTATCCTACGGATTAAATAAGTTGAAACTAAGGGTGCATAAAAGCGTAAGGGTTGAGAAATCAGAAGACGATTCAGCAGTTGTTGCTGAACACTTGCCTGAAGACCTATAGACAACATCTCTAAAGTCACAAACCTCAGGAAGTCTGAAGAAGTTGTATCCTACGGATTAAATAAGTTGAAACTAAGGGTGGTAAGGGTTGAGAAATCAGAAGACGATTCAGCAGTTGTTGCTGAACACTTGCTTGAAGAACTACCGACAACATATCTAAAGTCTGGCGGATTCCAGAAGACTGAAAATGCAACTATCGTAATCGAAACAGGAGGAGAAGGCGTCGAGACGGGGCCCAACTAACCCTGTGTGGGTGGGTCGTCCAGAGGGATAGGGCTCAAGATGTGCGTCAGAGGGGAAGGACAAAATTGAAAAGGTTTCTCCACAGCAGCTATTGGTGAAGCATCTATGGAAAAATCGTCCAGAGTGTTCAAAAGGAAATTCATCATGAGAAGATAAAACGAATCTTCTGAGTATGAACTTTTGTCAGACTCAGAATACGAGTCTAACGCAATAGTGGTAGAAATTCTAAATCCTAAAATAGGTCTGTTTTCTGCAGATAAATCTCCACCATTGTAAAGCCGCTTCGGCGGCATTAAAGGTCCTTCAGATGGCAGGAGAATTTGACGTGGTTCTTATCAAGGAACCATAGATGTTTGGTAAAATGATTTGTGGACTAAGAATTCCTGGATTTAAACTACTCAAGGGTACGAGGAATAGGAGACACGGAGCCAGTATTCTTTCAAAGAGTAGTCTTAATGTTTTCCTCTTAAATCGAAAAGCACTGAAGATTCACCAGTAGCCAGCCTTGAAATTAATGGTTTCATTACTAAACATAAGAAAGCCGTATTGGGATAAATTTCGGTAAACATTCTGCACTACTATCCCTTCCGGATCAGAAAAGGAAGTGGAAACTGCGGAGGACATAGACATAATGGTCAAGCGGATCATGAAGGCCCTGAAGGACTCGCTGGTGTCAGCATGTCGTAGTGCCAAACAGCGACTGCCATGGTGGATCACAGAACTGGGTTGCCTAAGGAAGAATTGCAGAAAACTCTTCAACAAGTCAAAGGCCACAAGGGCGCCACACGATTGCGGCATCTATAAGGCTGAGCTAAGAACATACAAGGGCGATCTTATAAAGGCTCAGACTAAATCTTAGGTGAAATTCTGCACCTCCGTAGAGAATACATCTGATCCCTCTAGACTAAGATTATCTTCGAGTGCTATTACGACGGGATATATTCAGAAGTCAGATAATGGATGGATAATGGGTATTGAGGAAACACTAGACTACTCGTTGATACACATTTCTCGGGAAATTCTCCAACGGTTATTAGGGAAATTGTGTCTGAGCCGAAAATCGTTGATGACGTATCACCGGTTGTATTACAGGCTGTGTCTAATAGACTGGTTCCTTGGCTTTGGGAGATGTACTCTGCGTATCACTATGTCATTTACCTGTGGGATGGAGGGATACGAAGGTAGTTTTCATTCCGAAAGCAGGAAAACCCTAACACACGAAGGTGAAAGATTTTCGTCGTATAAGTCTGTCATTCTTTATGCTGAATACTCTTGAGAGGTTGATAGAAACATATCTTAGGGCAAAAGATCCCTAGAGATCGCCTGTCGCAGCAGCAGCATGCATATAGTAAAGGTAAATCACTGAAACAGCACTTCACATATAGGGTTCTCTCGCTGTCAAGGAATATACAATGGTAGCATTTCTTGACATTGAAGGAGCTTTCAATAATATAAAATCGACGTCAATCATAAAGAAGCTGGAGTTTCAATGCATCAACACTGCCGTAAAAAAGTTTATTAATAACTTACTGCATTACGGCAGGCTTGAAATCTGTGGATCTCAAAAGATGGGTCAGCAGAGGAATACCTCAACGAGGTGTACTGTCTCTTCTACTTTGGAATATAGCCATTAACAATATATTATTGTCTCTGGAAGAAAAAGGCGTAAAAGTGGTCGCATATACTGATGGCGTGGCATTTGTGGTTAGGGGAAGTTTCCCAGCACTCTAAGAGATATACTTCAGGAAGCTCTACGTGCAACAGCAAAGTGGGCTACCGAAAGTGTTCTTTTCAGCAGGAGATACAAGTTACACACAGTGGCACCTGTCTTCTTGGGAGAAGAGAATACTCCATTTACTGAAAGCGCAAAATTGCTGGACAGGAAATTGAACTTCAAATCCAACATTTTGGAGAAGGCAACTCTTGTCCTATACACCTGCAAGAGAGCCATAAGCAAAAGTTGGGGGGTTTAAACCAGGGATGCGGAACGAGTACCTTTTTTCCGCTCCGCTCCGGCAATTTTTTTTTCGCTGCGTTCCGCTGCTTTACTTTTAAATTGTCTGTCTGTCGAATGCACGCTATCTTTTGAAGGAGTAAAGCTAAGCACTTGAAGTTTTTCACAAATACTTCTTACGAGAGTAAGTCGGTTGGGATTGTAAATGGGCCAAATCGATCCATGTTTTGATATAGCTGCCATATAAACCGGTCTTGACTTCTTGAGCTCTTATCCGATTTGGCTAAAATTTTGCATATGGTGTTTTGTATGATTTCCAACAATTGTGCCAAGTATATTTGAAATCGTTTCATAACCCCTGATATAGCTGCCATATAAATCGACCTCCTTATTTGACTACAATAGTACAAAGTATGGTTTAAATTGGTTCATAATCTGATATTGCTGCCATATAATCCAATCTCCCAAATTAACTTTCTGAGCCTCTGGAGGGCGCAAATATTACTAGATTTGCATGAAATTTTTATAGTGATATTATTTTATGACTTTTAACAGCCATGACAAGAATGGTCCATATCGGTCTATAACTTGATATAGCTTTTATATATTTGAAAATGACCTCAAATGACCCCCTTTAGTATACGATGTACAAAAACTTTTAAGTTCCATCAAACGCAAGATAGTATTATCCTATGATTCCACTCCTAGATGTCAATCTTCGATCTGTAGGTAATCTTGATACCCGATCTGTAAAGGTGCTCATTTCTATTGACCAGTGCGACAAACCATATTGCAGTTCAGGCTGCCATATTAAAGAAATATTAATGGAATGACCAAGATTTTCTATATACCTAAAATCATTAAGTATTCTGAACAAAAACTATTGATCCAATTTTATTTGTGAAATGAAAAAAAAAAAAAAAACAAGTAAAAAACCACTAAGTTCGGCCGGGTGGAACTTTGGATACCCGCCAACTCGGGTATATATGTAAACCCCATTTCGTCACTATCCGGTGAAAATTGGATAACTTAAGCACCCAAATCCGGCAACGACATTGAGTGGTCTAATAAATATAAATCACTGTTCCCATAGGACACGGATATCGAAAAGCATAACATAAGTCAATGCGTTAAATTTCAAGGAAATCGGATAATAAATGCGCTTTTTATTGGGCCTAGATTTTAAACCGAGAGATCGTTCTATATGGCACCTATAATCAAATCTGGACCGATCTAGACCAAATTAAACAAGGATATTACCAAATTAAACAACGATATAATTCCAAGGATATAACTCCACTACTATATCCGTAGTTATATCTTAATTGTGGCTGGGCTCGATCATACTTTATTCAGGTCCCTAGAACTCATATACAAGAATCATTTTCAGACAACAAGTCTGCTTTTTATAGGATTAAGACCCTAAATTGGATGATCGGTCTATACGACAGTTATATCAATATAGTCTGATCTGAATCATATTTGGGTCGGAATTCGGGAGGCTAAAACCAACTCACTATTTCAATTTTCATCGAAATCGGGTAATAAAAAAATTTTATGAACTTTAGACCCATAATCGTCATATCGGTCCATATGACAACTTTATCTAAATACATTCCGATCTTTATCATATTTGGGTCAGATGGCGGGTGGCTTAAAACAACTCACTGATTTAAATTTCAATCAGGTAATAAATAAAGCTTTTTTGGGCTTCAGACCCCTTATCGGCAGATTGGCCTCTATGGCAGCTACACCTAGGTATAGTCCGATCAGAACCATATTTGCGTCCGATATATGGAGGCCTAAAACTGCTCGCTGATTCAAATTTCTGCGATATCGTTTTAAAAACAAGGCTTTGTGGGATTCAGACCCTTTATCGGGAGATCGGTCTATATGGCAGCTACATCCAAACAAAGTCCGATCTAAGCCATATTTAGGTCAGATGTCAAGAGGCTTAGAATAACCCATTGTTTCAAATTTCAAACGAAATCGGGTAATAAATAAACCATTTATGGGCATTAAACCCTTTATCGGCAGATCGGTCTATATGGCAGCTATATCCAAATATAGTCCGATTTGAACCATAGGGTCAGATGTCGGGAAGCTCAAAACTACTCACTGCTCACTGAAATTTCAACGAAATCGGATAAATAATAAAGCATTTACGGGCATTTGACCCCTTAGCGTCAGATCGGTGTATATGACAGCTATATCTAAATATAGTTCGACCTGAACCATATTTGGGTCCTACGTTGGGAGGAGTAAAACTACTTATTGTTTCAGCGAAATCGGGTAATAAATAAAGCTTTTAAGGGCTTCAGTCCCTTTATCGAAAGATCGGTATATATGGAAGATATATCTAAATATAGTCCGATCTGAACCATATTTGAGTCAGATGTCGAGAAAATTAAAATTTCAGCGAAATCAGTTAAAAAATAAAGCATTTATGGGCATTAGACCCTTTATCGGAAAATCGGTCTATATAACAGCTATATCCAAATATGGTCCGATTTAGCCCGTTCAAGAACTTAACCAGCGCGCATTAAGAAGACGTATCTGTGTCAAATTTCATCTCAAAATCTCAATTTTTGAAGGCTCTAGAGTGATTACAACAGACGGACGGACAGACGTCAGACGCACGAACATCGTTAAATCGTCCTAAATTTTTACGCTGATCAAGAATATATATACTTTATAGGGTCGGAAATCGATATTTCGTTGTGTTGCAAACGGAAAGACTAAATTAATGTACCCCCTATCCTATGGTGGTGGGTATAAAAATATTAGTAAAACAAATAAAATCTGTGTTTTATTTAAATCTGGTCGATTACTTTCTGTCCCACTGTAATTACCTTCTTTGCACTTAGAAACACATAAGAAAAATGAATGAATCCTACGAGGCACTATAAGAATCAACTCCCTTTTAGCATCATTTCCACAGTTAAGAGACCACAAAACTTTTCGCTGTTCCTTTTGCAATGGCATAGCTGACGCATCCATTAAAGCACTTCCGTTCGTTGCATTACTCTTCGTATGGCAGTACAAGAGCATTGGCAAACTTAACAGACGCTTCATTTTCCTGCATATTAATACCGAAATGAAAAACGAGGGAAAAAGGAGGGCTTCGAGGAAAATTGATTTATTTTCATTTTCAACGCTTTCGTTTCGTTTCCTTTCCTTTCCGAATTTGGAGTAACAGACAAAATGGTTTTGCCGGTCTATTTTATGACATCGTAAATTCAATTACTCGAAAACCAAAGCAGAAAGCGATTAAAATTTATTTTAAACGCTTGATACTTTATCAAATTCCCTCTCAGCAACCCAAAGTTGGAGGAGGTGGAAAGCCACTGCCATCTCCTGCTGACTGCATGTCATCACCAATGGGCTGGCTGCCTTATGAGGCATTAAAGTTTCGAAACTAGGGAAATGTCTGTAAATAAATCTCGTCGCTCGTAAAAAGGATACAACAAGGATAAATCCAATGAAATCAAGAGAGATGAAAAAAAAATATTGGTTTGCGGCTAAGAAAGGAAAATGCGGAAATATAAATGGGTTTAAAGTAATGATTTGGTTTTTTGTTGAAGCACAACGACAAGTTCAACTTTAGCAACTGTTAATCTTTTCTGGTCACAGAAATTTTAAAGCACAAAGGATGGTTAGTTTTTCATTGCTCTCCTTTCCGTTTCAGTACTCAATTCTGGTATTTAGTCCCAGCCATGACAACGTGAATACATGAAAGTGTACCACTTAGGAGCGTTCTTGTCATAGTGGCTCGATGCCAAACCAGGCCAAGTGTACTTATGAGCCCACATTGTTGTGTTCCGCCAAAAAGCCAACAGCCTTTTCTGGGTCCCATGTCACATATCGTCTATACATACATATTTGGTCTGCATACTGCAAACGACTTGTCACAACCGGAATTTCTTATGGAATTTTATTTATTCTTGAATTTCAACTCTCCAGCATAAATACCTTGACCAAAAGGTCGGCAGGACTTAGGTTTAATCAACCAAGAAATATTTCATATCATTGTACAATTTTCCCTTACAACTTACCCTTACAGAATAACAAAAAAAAACTGAAAATCGAGTCGAAGTACTCAACTATTATTCAATGTATGTCAAACACGAAAGCTCATAAACCACAATATTATTTCATTTATAGACAATACACTCAAAAAAATTGATGCCCAAATAAAAGATAATTTCATTCCCTAATGGTCAATTTCTTTACTTAATATTGAATCAAATTATTTTATACACATTTTTAATATATTAACCTATTTTTTGATTGTAAAAATGTTAACAACAAAAAATCTGCTAAAAATGGGACAGCAGCAATTTTTTGAAAGTACCCTTATCATTTAATAAATATTAAAAAAATTTATGCTCAATTTAGATCCGGTTTGTACAGACCTCACTTTAATTTGAAAATTTTAATCAAACTGAGCTATAACAAGTAAAAGCGTGCTATGTTCGGCCGGACCGAATCTTGGGAACCCACCACCACGGATTTATCAAGTTCTTTGAATGACATTTTCAAATAGAAAAACACCAGTTATAGTAAAGCACCTCCTCCAAAATTTCAGGCAAATCGAGTATTATTGCGTCCTCCAGAGGCTAATAAAGTCAGGAGATCGGTTTATATGGCAGCTATATCAGGTTATATACCGATTTAGACCGTACTTGGAACAGTTGTTGGAATGCAAAAGTATGCAAAATTTCAACAATATTGGATAAGAATTGCACCCTTTAGAAGCCCAAATCATTCTTATTCGATTTGGGCTTCTGGAAGCTCAAGAAGTCAAGACCCAAGATCGGTTTAAATGGCGGCTATATCAAAACATGGGCCGATTTGGCCCATTTACAATCCCAACCAACCTACTAATAAGAAGTATTTGTGCAATCACCTAGCTTAACTCCTTCGAAAGATAGCGTACTTTCGACAGACGGACGGACATGGCTAGATCGACTTAAAATGTCATGACGATCAGGAATATATATAACTAGTCGAACCGGGCCTGCCCCGCTGCGCCTTCTTTAACTCTCTTATATCTTTTTAGGGTGGGGACACTTCGCCCTAAATGCGGATATCGAATTGGTGCCACTGTAGCCTATGACGCTGAACGCGTTCGAATCCAGGCGAGAACATCGTAAAAAGCGGTGCTCATCCCCTCTTTATGTTGGCAAAATTGGCGAGGTACAATGCCATGCATGGTCATTTAAAAAATTTTCCCCAAAGAGGGTTCGCACTGCGGGACGCCCTTCGAACTCGGCTATAAATAAAATTCCCTCATCATTGAGTTTAAACTTGAATCGGAGGGCACTCATTAATGTGTGAGGGTAATGTTCTCATTTGGGGAGGGATGGCACTTCGACATTTTGACTCAAATATGGATGTCAAATTCGTGATGCATTACCAAATCCCTTTAATTTGAGCCCCATATTGCCATGGCCGGTAAATATGAACCGTGTTGAGGGTGTTTTGGGGCTGGGACGCCCACCCGCACGTTGCACTGAAAATTGATATCGAACTCGTTATTTATTCCCAACAGAAATGAAGTTCAATTAAGGGGGTGCTTTAGGGCGTATCCCAAAACACGTGTCTCCAAAATTGGATATCAAATTCGTTTTCTACTCTAAAATACCTCTTTCATTTGAGTCCCATATAGCTGTGGTTGGCTAATATGCCCATTTGGAGTTCCATATTGCCATGGTCGGCTAATATGCCCATTTGCGGGTATTTGGGGGTGGGCGACCTCCGATTACATTTACCTAATGTTTTATGCCACATTTGCAATCTACTGTCTAATACGTTTTATTGGAGTCCCGTATTGACATGAACTTCGAATATATCTGTTTAGAGGAGTTTTGGGGTTGAGGGGCACGCTGGGTACTTGGACCCAAATTTTAATATCATATTCGTGTTCTGGTCTCCAATACCTTTCATTTGATACCCTTATTGTGCCCATCGGACTACTTTCGGATATGGGTAGCTTTTTTGAAGTAAGGGGAGGGTCTGCCTTTAAGAAAATTGTTTCAACCTAGTATCATATAGTCATAATGGATCTAATGGCGTTTTTTAGAGGTGTCGTGACCCCCTATACTTCGATCTGATTTTGTATGCCAGACTCGAAATCTACTCCCGAATACCTTTCATTTGAGCCCCATATTGAAATGAACGTCCAATATGTCTGTTTGGAGGAGTTTTGGGGTTGGGGCGGCTCAATGGGTACTTAGACTCAAATTTTAATACCATATTTGTATTCTACTCTCCAATACCTTTCATTTGATACCTATATTGTCCCGATCGGTCCACTTTTGATTTTGGGTTGTGTTTTTCCAATACCGAAAAATTATGTAGCTCATGCTTCCTTCCATACCAACCTATATATTATGCGAAAATTTTGAGAAAATCGGTTCTGCCGTTTTTCAGTCTAACCGCAACAAACACACCGAGTCCCATATATATGTGATTGGGTAATGTGCCCATTTTGGACGTTTTTGTGGGGGTGAGGTGAGCCCCTATACTTCGACATGAATTTGAATGCCAGATTCGTTATCTACTACCGCATACTTTTCATTTGATACCCATATTGTCCTTATCGGTCCACTTGTGATTTTGGGTGGTGTTTTTGGGGTAACGGTGTAGGGTCCGTCCCCTTCCGTTATCAATAAATTATAAAGGCTATTCCTACTTCCTGACCATATTTTTAATATACTCCCGAACCTTTCATTTGAGTCCCATATTGTCATGATCATCAAATAAACCTCTTTTAAGGGGTTTTTGGGGCTGGGGCGGCCTCCCAGGTACTTGGACCCAACTTTTATTATGAAATTCATGCTCTACTATGGAATACCTTTCATTTGAATCCCATACTGTCCCGATCGGTCCACTTTTATTTTTGGTAGTACTTTTGAGGTAAGGGGGAGGGTCCTCCCCCCTCCCAACATCAAAAAGTTATATAACCTATGTTTCTTCTTATGTGGAAATTTCAAGGTAATCGGTTACGCCGTCTTTGAGTCTATACGGAACAAACAAACAAATTCGAATTGAATTTTATATATAAGAGTTTATGGGATCTTAGATGTATATTTCGAAGTGTTACAAACGGAATGATGAAATTTGTATACGGGGGTATATGGTGGAGGGTATACAAATTCGAATTTACGCTTGCGATTCTCCACCCCAACCCCCAAAACACTCCTCAATCGAACATATTTACCGGCTCAAATGAAAGGTATTTGCGAGTAAGATACGAACCTGATATCCAAATTTCGGACAATGTTTCTGGGGGTCCACCCCTTCCCCAAAACACCCCCCAAACAGGTCTTATTTGCTGACTACGGTGTCGAATACGAATCTGATATCCAGATGTAGGATCAAGTGTTTGAGGGGACGCCCATCCCCGAGAACATACCCCAAAGAAGACAAATTTACGACCATAGCAATATGGGGCTCAAATGAAAGGTCAATGAAACTAAACCACGAATCTGATATCAATGTTCGGGAAGAGTGTCAATCGGGCCACCCCTCTCACATAACACCGCCTAAATAGGAAGTATTTGCTGACCATTGCAATATGAGGCTCAAATAAGAGGTATTTTAAAGTAGAACATGAATCTGATATATATTTTCAAAGCCAAGTCACTGAGTGAAGTGTAGTGAAAAATTGAGCTCAAATTAAGGGTATTTGGGAGTAGACCAATACGGGGCTTAAATAAAGGCATTTGGGAATAGACTACGAATTTGATATCCAAATGTAGGACCATGTATTTAAAGCATCACCCCTTCCCCAATATACACCCACCAAAGGGTAAACATTTTTTGATTTTTCCTATATGTGGCTCAAATGAAAGGTATTTGAGATTAGAAAACAAATTTGATAACCAATTTTGGGGCCATGTGTTTGGGGGACGCCTTATCCTGTAAACTCCCTTCAAAACCAATGGCAATATGGGGTTTAAATAAATGGTATTTGAGAGAAGAGCACGATGCTGATATTTTTCAAGGCCAAGTGTCGAGCGGACCACCTCACCCCCGAAAACACCCCTAAAGAGACATCATGAGAATATTCGGCTAAAATAAAGAGTTTTAAGAATGGAGTAAACCTCACATCCAAACTTAAATTCGTAGACCAAAAAAAATCATATGGGGGATTCAGATAAAGAAACTTATATTGTTAAACTGTTTCTCAAGCGATATACTATTTTCGTAGCATGGTATTTCACTAAAAGCTTTTTAATCGTCGAAAATAAATATTCCAAGGAAAATTTTTTCCATATAAAGTAAAAGAAGGCACAGCGGAGCGGCCCAGCTAGTTAGATATAAAAGTTTGATGAAAGAAAGAAAGTTATCGCTGATGTCGTGGGGTGGGGCGTTGTAGTGGTGTGTGATGGGCGTGATTTGTTTCCAGCTGCATGTACTTCGTCTTTAGACTATGTATTCAGTGCAGTATTTTACAACTTAGTGCAACTTAGGGCGTTACGAACATACGCCCACGCACCCAATTTAGCTATGTCTATTCATGTTAAATTGTGTGCAAACTACAGATAGCAGTTTTCATCCAATCGTCTTCAAATTTGGTACAGGCATGTTTTTCGGCCTAGGGACGAAGCCCATTGAAATTGGAAAAAAAACAGTTCAGTTTTAGATATAGCTCCCATATATAATCGTCCGATTTGCATTAATAATGCAATAAAATTGTCATTTTTTTACCGATTCTCTCGAAATTTACTGGAAGGATTTTCTTATGACTCTCGATATAACCGGTGAATTTCGTAAAAATTGGTTCAGATTTAGATATAGCTGCCATATACGTTTATCGTTCGATTTACACTTCTAGAGCCACAGTAAGTGCATTTGTTGACCAATCTTGCACAACGCTTTCCTCAACAACTACCACATTATCTGAGAAGTTTGCTTCAAATCGGTTCAGATTTAGATATAGCTCGTATATATATGTTCGTCCGATTTTGAGAAATATTGCAATAGAGGGCACATTTGTTAACCGATTTTCTCGAAATTTGGCGGGACGGATTTTCTTGTGACTCTCGACATTGCTGGTGAATTTCATGGATATCGGCTCATATATAGATATAGGTGTAATAGATCTATATCGCCCGATTTTTACTCCGAGAGCCACTGCAAGCACATTTTTTGACCACTCTTGCCAAAATTTTGCACAACGCTTTTCTCGACGACTTCCACAATATCTAAGAATATTGCTCGAAATCGGTACAGAATTAGATATAGCGCCCATGATTTTGGGTCTTTTACAATAATGTTGTCATTTTTCAACCGTAGTTATTACATTTTGAACGTATTTGCTAGAACTCTGATACCGATTGTTTAATAACCCATCTGAAAGCATCCGTCTAGGTCCACCAAAACTGGCTCAGAATTGGGAATATCTCATACAGTTGGCACCGCCCGACTTTTTCCCTTCCTTTCTGGTGGATAATTAGATTGGATTAGAAATTTATCAATATAGATGCATATTCAAAGTTCAACTCGATTGAACTAGTCTCGTTTTGGTGTTTTTAGCATATCTAAGGACATCACGAACACATTTGTTTCCTTAGTAAGTAGAACACAAGTCCATTCATTTATGCAACCAGTAAGATAGCTATGCAGGAATTTGTCTTTTTTTCTTTGCTGTTCCAAATGCAAGTCGATTATCAAAATAAAGGGTATGATATGACTCCATTAGTGATCGTCAATACAGTTGAATATTTATGAAATGTAGGTGTAGCTGAAAGCTTCACAAATTTACTCTAATATCCATAGATGTATCAAAAGCCTGATGTTTAAGCGTTATTTATTCCTTAATATCCCTTAAATTTGGTTTGTCCACTGCCTTTACATTACCACGTTTGATTCAACCACCCAAGCCCCTGTAAAAACTATTCCGCCCGAACTTTTTACAGTTTTAGAGTATTGACTTAATGGTTAATATTGTTTATACATCTTTGGGGTATTGTTCAAAGTGAAACATTGCCCTAGTTTTCTTCTTTCTTCAGTCTTTTTTTTTTATCAAAAAATATTTGAGCCTTCAAATGTTAACCAAAATTCTCTTAAATTTTTATTGTTGTTGAAACCACTTCAAAGCGAATACATTTTCCCGGTACTATGTATTAGAGACAAGGCAATAATATCAATAATTCCCCAGAAGATTCCTTTGAATTCACATACACGTGGTACAAATGCAATCGAACATACACACGAATTGTGTCAAATAAAATACTCTCCACAGATGTCAGCAGAAATATTGATCACATCCATCGAAAACGGCAAATGTCAGGGAAAAACATCAAACGACTTTCTCTGCTCAGTGTCGAATAAACGTATTTAGGCAATTCCCAGAACGAGGTTTTCCCATGCTTTAAAAAATACTTACATATTGGCATGTTACAATGCAAAGAACAGACAGCCGAAATCAAACTTATTCGACACAAACGCTGGCTGGCAGGCAGGCAAGGAAAATACTTTCAGGAGACAATCATATGCAAATGTCGTAATGAGATTTCCACAGCTAACTGCTGTCCTGAGAATACTTCGAACACTAAAAATGCCAAGAAAATATTTCGAATGTCACAATAAGAGGCGTCTTCGACAAAGAACCGGAAATCAAAAGGACATTATTCTCTTTCACTTCCGCATTTACGCATTCGACCTGTAGATAAAATTTTGCTTGTCCTTTGCCTTCTCCCCTTGATTATTTTTTGCACTCCCACCAAAAGGACCATCGTTTCCATCATCTTGGTGGCGAATACGGGCTAGTCATGATCTCGATGATAGTGTGTTGTTGGTGTGCTTGTGATGGCGAAGAACAATGAAAGGCAATGCTTCAGAATTGCTATTGTCAGCTTCGTGGAACAATTTTAAATTGGTATTGGGTCGTCTTTAATGAATAAAATTGTTCCCTTGGCACTTGAAATCTTTTGAAGTTGAGTCGCCCATAGACCTGCTGGCATGTCCGCAAATATAATAAATAATTAACTTTAATTTCATATAACTTGGTTGACATTTCGAACGTGAGCTCCGTTTTCTATTGTCGCCAGTTTATTCATTATTTTTTATATTTAAATGTCCCCTGGAATTAAGCAATTTAAAAGCCGATATTAAACAAAATGTGAATTGCTTGCGCATTCCAGTCTGTATCAAAAAAAGAGCGGTATTTTAAAATGTTAATCACATGTAAGTTCTAGGATAAAGAGAGATTTAAATACACTATCCCTTAAAGCTGCCAAGTATCATTTTATTTTTATGTTGAATTGTATACACAGTCGAACTTCGCTATAACAAAGCAGTTGGGCACCCACGAAATCATTTGTTTTTGCCTCATTTCTATATCAACAAAGCAAGCATTTTAAAAATAGGTCAGTTTCAACTGCATTGAAAACATTGTTGTGACTGTTTTCTTTAATAACTTTGGGAAAGAAATAATTGATCCAGTCAACCCAAGTGTGAACATTTATGGCCCTAACCTATCCACACAAAACTCTGCAACAATGTTGTGTCTTCGTTTAAATTTATCAATTCGTCGAAATTTAGATCTGATAGCCAACAAAGTTTATATACTCCAGATCGTCTTGTTCATTCTAAGTCGCTTTAGTCATATCTGTCCCTTCGTCTCTCGAAAGCACGCTAACTTTCAAAGGAGTTCTTATAAGTGTAGGTCGGTTAGGATTGTATTTTTTTTGCTTCTAAAGCCTCTAGAGGCTGCAATTCCTATCCAATTGGCTGAATTTATGCCCCTAGCATTTTGTTGTGATTGACAAAAACTGTGCCTAGTGTGGTTTAAATCGATCCGAAACCTGATATAGCCCCCATATAAATCCAAAAGATGATTTGATTTCTTGAGCCTATAGAAGGCGGAACCATTATTCGATTTGCTTGAAATTTTGAAGGTGGTATTTGTTAATGACCTCTAACAGACATGACAAGCACAGTCCTTGTCGGCCCATAACTCGATATTGCTCTTTTATCTTTGAAAGAACTTGTCCAAGGGACCATATCAGATTTGGATATAGCCCCCGTATAAACGAATTCCTGGATTTGACTATTTGAGCCCCTAGAAGCCTAAATTTTCAACTGACTTAACTTCCAATATCCATGCCAAGTATTATTCATCGACTTCGTGATTGCCTTGGACACAGTTTCGCGAAATTCAATGTGGAGCACGTTGTTGAATAAGGATGTCTCTGACAAATCGAGACACTAATTAGGAATCTGTATAGGAATGCTGAAGTTTCAGTCCGTTTTAATGGAAGCAAGTAAAAACGTTCTAAGTTCGGCCGGGCCGAATCTTATATACCCTTCACCACGGATCACATTTGTCGAGATCTTGCCACGCTCTTGCTCTTTTTAGGCAAACAAAGGATAAAAGAAAAGAATGGCTATGTTATTGGAACAATATCAAGTTATGGTTCATTTCAGACCATAATTGAACTGAATATTGGAGCCTATAGTAGAAGGCATTGTGTAAAATTTCAACTGAATCTAGTAAGAATTGCGCGCTTTGGGGGCTGAAGAAGTAAAATAGGGAGATCGGTTTATAGGGGAGCTGCATTAAGCTATAAACCGATTCATGGCATTTTCGACACGTATGTTAAAGGTCATGAGAGAAGCCGTTGTACAAAATTTCAGCTAAATCGGATAATAATTGCGCCCTCTAGTGACTCAAGAAGTCAAGACCCCAGACCGGTTAATATGGCAGCTATATCAGGTTATGGACCGATTTGAACCATTCTTAATACAGTTGTTGGAAGTCATAACAAAACACTTCATGCAATATTTCAGCCAAATCGGATAGGAATTGCTCTCTTTAGAGGCTCCAGAAGTCAAGACCCCAGATCGGTTTATATGGCAGCTATATCAAAACGTGGACCGTTATAGCCCATGTACCATCCCAACCGATCTACACTAAAAAGAAGCTTTTGTGCAAAATTTCAAACGGCTAGTTTTACTCTTTCGAAAGTTAGCGTGCTTTCGACAGACAGACGGACGAACAGACGGACATGGCTAGTTCGACTTAAAATGTCATGACGATCAAGAATATATGTACTTTATGGGGTCTTAGATGAACATTTCGAGGAGTTACAAACAGAATGACGAAATTAGTATACCCCCATCCAATAGTGGAGGGTATAAAAAGAGCCGACCTTAATATATGTACTTTATGGGGTCTTAGATGAACATTTCGAGGAGTTACAAACAGAATGACGAAAGTAGTATACCCCCATCCAATAGTGGAGGGTATAAAAAGAGCCGACCTTTCGGGATCGACAAAGGAGTGAAGCAGGGTTGCATCCTGTCGCTGACGCTATTTTTAATTTTATTAGACTCCGTATTGGAAGCAACTAATGCTGAGGCACCCTATATCTCATACGCTGGGTTAGTAACGACTTCCTCGGAGACATTGACTACGCGGATGATATATGCCTCTTTACGCATCGTTTCGAGGACATAAAGACGAATCTGGAAAGATTGAATGAAAATTCTGCCAAGGTAGGCTTGAGGATAAACATACCAAAGACCAAATTGATGAGGATGGGAACATCAAATCTGACATCGCTCATTAGAAACGACCATGTCATTGAATACGTTGATATATATCCGGTTTGAGGTATGGGCATTAAAAAAAATATCAATATGAAACTGCACTCTTTTTAAGGCCCAAATTGTCATGGTGAGCAAATACGTCGTATTTGGGGGTTGTTATGAGGGTGGGTCGTCCCTTAGACAGTTTATCCGTAATATTGATATCAGATTCGTGGTCTACTACAAAATAGCTTTCATTTGAGCCCCATATTCCCATACTCTCATGGTCCCATTCCCACAGCAAAAATGTCCGGTTTGGGAGGTGTTTTGGGGAGTGGGGTGGTCACTCAAAGACTTGGGCCTGAAAATATATATCACATTCGTGTTCCAATTTAAAATACCTCTTCCTCCCTATATTGTAATGGTCAGCAAATACGCCGTTTTTTGGTGGTGTTATGGGGGTGGGATGGCGCCATAAATACTATTCCCGAACATTGATATAAGATTCGTGCTTTACTTCCAAAGACCTTTCGTTTGAGCCCCATATTGCTATGGTCGTATATTTGTTCTCTTTGGGAAGTGGTCCCCCCATTGTCCCACATTTGGATATCGCACATATGGATATCGCATTCGCATTCTACACTCAAATACCTTTTCTTTGATCCCCATATTGCCATGGTCAATATATAAGTCTTTGGGGGGTGTTTTGGGAAAGGGGTGGACCCCCAGAAAATTGATCCCATATTTGGGTATCAGATTCGGTATATGGGGGTGGAGGGATGTTTCCCAAACACCTGGTCAGATTGTACCCTAATTTCATTACTGAATCATTATGTACCTTCTGTAAAATTTTGAACTAATTTCGTCATTCTGTTTGTAAAACCTTGAAATATGTTTCTCAGACCCCACAAAGTATATATATTTTTGATCATCATGTCATTTTAAGCCGATCTAGCCATGTCCGTCCGTCCGTCTGTCTGTCGAAAGCACGCTTACTTTCGAAGGAGTAAAGCTAGCCGCTTGAAATTTTGCACAAATATTTCTTATTAGTGCAGGTCGGTTGGGATTGTAAATGGGTTATATCGGTCAACGTTTTGATATAGCTGCCACATTAACCGATCCTGGGTCTTGACTTCCTGATCCAGAGGGCGCAATTTTCATCCGATTTGGGTGAAATTTTGCAAATAGTGGTATCACTTCCAACAACTCCGCTTAGAATGGTTCATATATATCTGCCATATAAATCGATCTGGGATCTTGACTTCTTGAGCCTCAGAGGGCGCAATTCTCATCCGATTTGGTAGAAATTTTATACAACGGCTTCTATCATGACTTCCAACATATGTATCTAATATGATCTGAATCGATCAATAGCTTGATACAGCTCCCATATAAACCTATCTCCCGATTTTGCTTCTTGAGCCCCTACGAGGCGCAATTTTTACCCAAAGGAACTGAAATATTACACAATGTATTCTACTATGTTCTGCATTCATTTATGGTCCGAATCGGACTATAACTTGATATAGCTCCAATAGCATAACAGTTCTTATTCAATACTCTTTGTTTGCCTAAAAAGAGATACCGCGCATAGAACTAGACACATGCGATCCATGGTGCAGGGTATATAAGATTCGGCCCGGCCGAACTTAGTACGCTCTTACTTGTTATATATAAAAAGAACCGGCCATGTTTGCCTACTATGGCAATAAATAAAATGTATTAGATAATAGAAAAAGAATTTGATATCCAATTTTGAGGCTAAATTGGGCACAAATAAAAGAAATTTGAGGGTAGAGCACGGTGCTGATATTTTTCAGTGTTAAGTGCGTAGGTGGCCGACCCACCCTAAATACCCCTCAAACTGCACGTATATGTGGATTTTTGCAAAAAGGGCTCAAATGCGTTTTTTTGGGGAGTAGATTATGAATCTGATATCGTCAGTGGAACTAACATCCAAACTTTAATGGGCGGATCCTCCCCTTACCCTATTTTAAAAAAATTCCGATCTCGATGATGTGTGGGGCGATTTAGGCGTAATTTAGTTTGTTTATAATAAATAACTCAAAAACAGAAATTTGGTATCCTTATTTAAGGTGGGAAATATCTGAAAGGCCGTACCAGCACTCTCAAAGCGGAACTTATTTCCTGACCGTGCCAGTAGGCTCAGATAAAATAAGAGTGTGAAAGAAGAGACAGCGCAGCGGCCAGCTGGTTTATATATATATATATATATATATATATATATATATAATATATATATATATATATATATATATTATATATATATATATATATATATATATATATATATATATATATATATATATATATATATATGTATATATACCAGTCTTCCGACTGGTATACGCTTTTGTATTTTTAGTTATTTTTGACTTCTTGACATCTTTACCGAATATGGCTCAGATCGGACTATTAATGAATATGCAATGCAAAGATATTTACAAAAATGCACATTTGCCCGTGAATATTCCATTAAGGAACAGGGGCTAGTTTCTCACATATCAATCAGTGCTGTCCCTTTCAAGTTTAAGCTCAATGATAAAGGACATCCTTCCTGTAGACGAGAAAGAAGATTTAACATAGCTTTTATGCATGGATTATTACCTCCCAAATGTCGCCGGCGTTAGGAGGGGAAAACACCGCTGAAAATTCTTTTCTAATATTCTCGCAAGGATTCGAACACAGGAGTTATGCGTCATATTGTAGACGGACATGCTTGCCTTGATTTAAGCTTTCATATAGACCTGTTTCCAGATTTAGAGTCATCAGGCTATTATTGTAAGTTGTTTTTCATCCATGGTTGGGTTTACACCTGGTGCACACCAGTGCGAGGCCATCGATTATCCAAATGATTCAACTGCTTCTTGTATAGCAGTGCTTAGTGCTAATCGCAGCAGGGAACCAAGTTAGCTAGTAGATGATCCCTAATTCGAAATAATTTTCTTCACACATTTAAATTTGACTTGCGACATTTGCAGTGATTTAAGTGTAATGAAAAACTAAAGCTTACACAAAATATCCTTTGAATGACCTTTTCTCACTGGCGAAGAATTCAAACAAAAAAAAAAATTGTAAATGTAGAGATGAGTGTTTTTTTTTTTTATACCCTCCACCATAAGATGGGGGGTATACTAATTTCGTCATTCTGTTTGTAACTACTCGAAATATTCGTCCGAGACCGCATAAAGTATATATATTCTTGATCGTCGTGACATTTTATGTCGATCTAGCCATGTCCGTCCGTCTGTCCGTCCGTTCGTCCGTTCGTCCGTCTGGCTGTCGAAAGCACGCTAACTTCCGAAGGAGTATAGCTAGCCGCTTGAAATTTTACACAAATACTTCTTATTAGTGTAGGTCGGTTGGTATTGTAAATGGGATATATCGGTCCATGTTTTGATATAGCTGCCATATAAACCGATCTTGGGTCTTAACTTCTTGAGCCTCTAGAGTGCGCAATTCTTATCCGATTGGAATGAAATTTTGCACGACGTGTTTTGATATCCAACAACTGTGCCAAGTAAAGTTCAAATCGGTCCATAACCTGATATAGCTGCCATATAAACCGATCTTGGGTCTTGACTTCTTGAGCCTCTAGAGTGCGCAATTCGTATCCGATTGAAATGAAATTTTGCACGACGTGTTTTATTATTATCTCCGACAACTGTTCCAAGTATGGTTCAAATCGGTCCATAACCTGATATAGCTGCCATATAAATTGATCTTGGGTCTTGACTTCTTGAGCCTCTAGAGGGCGCAATTCTTATCCGAATGGAATGGAATTTCGCACGACGTGTTTTGTTATGATACCCAACAACTATGCCAAGTATGGTTTAAATCGGTCCATAATCTGATATAGCTGCCATATAAACCGATCTTGGGTCTTGACTTCTTGAGCCTCTAGAGGGGACAATTCTTATCCGATTGGGATGAAATTTTGCACGACGTGTTTTGTAATGATCTCCAACAACTGTGCCAAGTATGGTTCAAATCGGTCCATAACCTGATAAAGCTGCCATATAAATTGATCGCAATTCTTGTCCGAATGGAATGGAATTTCGCACGACGTGTTTTGTTATGATACCCAACAACTATGCCAAGTATGGTTTAAATCGGTCCATAACCTGATATAGCTGCCATATAAACCGATCTTGGGTCTTGACTTCTTGAGCCTCTAGAGGGCACAATTCTTATCCGATTTGAATGAATTTTTGCACGAGGTATTTCGTTATGATATTCAACAACTGTGCCAAGTATGGTTGAAATCGGTCCATAACTTGATATTGCTGTCATATAAACAGATCTGGGGATTTGACTTCTTAAGCTTCTAGAGGGCGCAATTCCTATCCGATTTGGCTGAAATTTTGCATGACGTATTTTATTTGTACTTTCAACAATTGTGTCAAATAAGGTTTAAATCGGTTCATAACCTTATATAGCTGCCATATAAACCGATCTGGGATCATGACTTCTTGAGCCTCTAGAGGTCGCAATTATTATCCGATATGCCTGAAATTTTGTACGACGGATCCTCTCATGACCATCAACAAACGTGTTTATTATGTTCTGAATCGGTCTATAGCCCGATACAGATCCCATATATATCGTTCTCTCTATTTTACTTCGTGAGCCCCAATGGGCGCAATTCTTATACGAATTGGCTGAAATTTTACACAGGTCTCCAACATATAATTTAATTGTGGTCCGAACCGGACCATATCTTGATATCGTTTTAATAGCAGAGCAACTCTTTTCTTATATCCTTTTTTGCCTAAGAAGAAATGCAGGGAAAAGAACACGACAAATGCGATCCATGGTGGAGGGTATATAAGATTCGGCCCGGCCGAACTTAGCACGCTTTTACTTGTTTTTTGTTTTTTTGATTAAATTAAATGTTAATTTATATCTTGGAAACTTATACAAACGACGCTTATGTAAATAAATAACATTTGTTCATATACAATGGCAAGTTTATTTACATATTTATATGCAAGGATATGATAATGTTTACATCTCTGGCTGAGTGTGCGTCCATGTGTGGGTAAGAAGTATGCATGTCAGTCCATATGTGAGCGCTACAGTTGAATTGCCTGTTTCGATGTTAATAAATGGGAGCAACAACCAAAAAGAAGAAAAAAACTTTCTCAAAAAGTTGATATTACAACGTTTCTATTACAAAGATGTGCGAATGACTGCCTGCTTATATACATCTATGAATTTATTCATACGCAGTTGAAACTTAAGGTGGCTCTTTGCAGATGCATAATATATTCGGGGTACACAAATTGCTAATACATTTAGTTCATCACCAGATGGATATCCATTTTCGTTCAAAAATTGGTCCATATTTGTATTCCCACCAATATAGGTTAGGAAAATTTAGTCATTCCATTTGTAACTCCTCGAAATATAGATCTGCGACCCTACAAAGTACAAATACATTTTTGATCGTCTTGGCATTTTAAACCGATCTATAGCTACCATATAAACCAATCTGCCAATTTGAAATCTTGAGCCTATAAACGCCGCAATTGTTATCCAATTTGGGTGAAATGTGTGAATAATGTTCTGTTATATCTTCCAGCAATCGAGCTAAGCACGATTCAAATCGGTCTATAACCTGATGTAGCTCCCATGGAGCAATTCCAGCAGCAATTGTTATTTGATTTGGCTGACACTTTGCATGAAGTGTTTTGTTACGACTTCCAACATCCGTGCTAAGTATTGTCTAAATCTATCTATAACCTCATATATCAACCGATTAGTGTTATACGGCCCCTTAAAGCTTAAATTTTTGTCTGTATTTTATGTGATAAAAACACTTGAAGGTAAATTTTAACCAGAACTACGGTGGTGAGCTCCTATGGTTATCACATTTTTACTTGTTCCTTAATCTATTGTTCCATTCATTGAGACGCAATTTCCCAGGCCGGTTTATGGCACAGAGTGGTGGGAAGTTATACACATCCTATTGCATATTACTGTAAATGTGCACAAGAACATAAGCCAGCGATGCCCCAAAAACGAAAATGTGACTGTATGTATGTATTACTCTCTTTAAGTATTTTTAATTCTCTCAAAATGTAAAAAATAATTTTTTGGACTGAAAGATTGGTGTTTTGCAAAAAATGAACATTAAATAAGAAAACTTACTTTCTTATGCTTTCCAAAAGTTTAATCGATAAAAAATTGTTTTTAAAATAAAAACAGAAAAACGATTCGTGGCTGTCTCAACAACGACTGAAACAAAGAAAACAAGAATAAGTGTGACTTGCCATCAACGCTACCGTAAAGGGCTGGACATCGCTGACATAAATGCATGGGCTTGGAAATAGCATGTACATGTGTCATCGGCATACGCATTTAGACATAGTGCATTTAAATATTTGACTTTCTTTTAAAGATAAAAATGTGGGCACGCCATCATAGTTGTGGATTTATGATTTATGAACTGCCAACAAATTTTTCGTTACATTGAAAAAAAAGTTGGCTCAAAATTTCAGATTTTTCTTTATTATATTTATTATATGAACAAAAACTTTAAAATAAAGATGCTATCTATAAATTTAATTCCTTGCTTACTAACGGACATGGCCGTTTAAAATTTTGATCGTTGATTGATTCCTATTTTACTTCATAGATGACTTGCCACTTATTATTATTTTAAATATTCCTTTTTTTTTAACTAAGAACCTGAACCTAGAACAAGTAAAAAGCGTTAAGTTCGGCCGGGCCGAACTTTGGATACTCACCACCTCGGGTATATATGTAAACCACCTTTCGTCCAAATCCGGTGAAAAATGCAAACCTTATGCCCCAAAGCAGCTTTATCGAAATATGTTCCGATTTGGACCAAACACTTACAAGTACAAGTCATTGTTCAATTGTGTATAACAAAATATTGGTCTTTTACAATAAACCGATCTGAACCATATACACGGATGTCGGAAAGCCTAACATAAGTCGCTCTGTCAAATTTCAGGGAAATCGGATTATAAATGCGCCTTTTATGGGGCCAAGACTTTAAATCGAGATATCGGTCTATATGGCAGCTATATCCAAATCTGGATCGATTTGGACCACGTTTCAGAAAAATGTCGAAGAACCTAACACAACTCACTGTCCCAAATTTCGGCAACATTGGACAATAAATCCGCCTTCTATGGGCCCAAAAAATTAAATCGAGAAATCGGTTTATATGGCAGCTATATCCAAATCTGAACCGATCTGAGTGAAATTGAAGAAGGATGTCGAAGGGTCTAACACAACTCACTTTCCCCAATTGCGGCGACATCGGAAAATAAATGCGCTTTTTGTGGCCCCAAAACCTAAAACCGAGAGATCGGTCTTTATAGCAGCTATATCCAAATCTGGACCGATCTGTGCCATAATGCAGAAGTATGTCAAGGGGCTTAACTTAACTCACTGTCCAAAAAATCGGCGACTTCTGACAAAAAATGCGCCTTTTAAGGGTCTTAGACCCTAAATGGGAGGATCGGTCTATATGACAGCTATATCCAAATCTGGACCGATCTGAGCCAAATTGACGAAGATTGACGAAGGACCAAATATAACTCACTGTCCCGAATTTCGGCGACATCGGATAATAAATGCGCCTTTTATGGACAAAAAACCTTAAATCGAGAGATCGATCTATATTGCAGCTATATCCAAATCTGGACCGATCTGGGCCAAATTGATAAATGATGTCGAGGGGCCTAACACAACTCACTGTCTTAAATTTCAGTAAAATCGGATGATAAATGTGGCTTTTGTGGGCCTAAGACCCTAAATCGCAGGATCGGTCTATATGGCAGCTATATACAAATCTGAACCGACCTGAGCCAAATTTAAGAATGATGTCGAAGGGCGTAACACAACTCACTGTCCCAAATTTCAGCAAAATCGGATAATAAATGTGTCTTTTATGTGCCATAGACCCTAAATCGGTGGATCGGTCTATATGGGGGCTATATAAAGATATAGTCCGATATTGCCCGTCTTCGAACTTAACCTGCTTGTGGACAAAAAAAGAATCTGTGCAAAGTTTCAGATCAATCAATATCTCAATTTTTGAAGACTGTAGCGTGATTTCAATAGACAGACGGACGGACATGTCTAGATCGTCTTAGATTTTTACGCTGATCAAGAATATATGTACTTTATAGGGTCGGAAATGTATATTTCGATGTGTTGCAAACGGAATGATAAAATGAATATACCCCCATCCTTCGGTGGTGGGTATAAAAAACGTAGAAATAAAATATAACAAACCCCTTATAACTTTGAATGGATCGCTCGCTTGTGAAATCTCGAAACATTTGAGTGCCACCTTATTAAACATTAGCTTATGTATGAATATACCACAAAACATTTTCATTATGTTCCGGATACTTCATTAACGAAAGAAAAAAAAAACAAATAAGAAAAAAAGTTTATGAATATGCCAGTTAGTGTACAACAGAAGCAGCATAATTATAACCTGCTTAAATAATACGATTCTCCACATTGTATAATTCGGGGCAGTCAGCCAGTCAGCCTGCCAATTATTTTACTGCCGAGTAACTCACATTAGTGCATTCGTTAATCTGCATTAACAAAATCAATTACAAATGTTTTGCTTATTAAAATTTGTCTGGCTTTCGTCCAGGAAAGCCATCAAATTCAAAACATTGTCTCTTTTATAAAGGTCATGTTTTATTTATTGCTGGCAATAAAAACTAAGCTTATTTAAAAACAAGTAAAAGCGTGCTAAGTTCGGCCGGGCCGAATCTTATATACCCTCCACCATGGATCGCATTTGTCGAGTTCTTTTCCCGGCATCTCTTCTTAGGCAAAAAATGATATAAGAAAGGAGTTGCTCTGCTATTAAAACGATATCAAGATATGGTCCGGTTCGGACCACAATTAAATTATATGTTGGAGACCTGTGTAAAATTTCAGCCAATTCGTATAAGAATTGCGCCCATTGGGGCTCACGAAGTAAAATAGAGAGAAAGATTTATATGGGATCTGTATCGGGCTATAGACCGATTCAGACCATAATAAACACGTTTGTTGATGGTCATGAGAGGATCCGTCGTACAAAATTTCAGGCATATCGGTAATAATAATTGCGACTTCTAGGGGTCAAGAAGTCAAGATCCCAGATCGGTTTATATGGCAGCTATATCAGGTTATGAACCGATTTGAACCTTATTTGACACAGTTGTTGAAAGTACAAATAAAATACGTCATGCAAAATTTCAGCCAAATCGGATAGGAATTGCGCCCTCTAGAAGCTCAAGAAGTCAAATCCCCAGATCTGTTTATATGACAGCTATATCAGGTTATGGACCGATTTCAACCATACTTGGCACTGTTGTTGGATTTCATAACGAAATACTTGGTGTCAAAAATTCATTCCAATCGGATAAGAATTGCGCACTCTAGAGGCTCACGAAGTCAAGACCCAAGATCGGTTTATATGGCAGCTATATCAGGTTATGGACCGATTTCAACCATACTTGGCACAGTTGTTGGATATCATAACAAAACACGTCGTGCGAAATTCCATTTCAATCGGATAAGAATTGCGCCCTCTAGAGGCTCAAGAAGTCAAGACCCAAAATCGGTTTATATGGCAGCTATATCAAAACATGGACCGATATGGCCCATTTACAATACCAACCGACCTACACTAATAAGAAGTATTTGTGCAAAATTTCAAGCGGTTAGCTTCACTCCTTCGGAAGTTAGCGTGCTTTCGACAGACAGACGGACGGACGGACGGACGGACAGACGGACGGACATGGCTAGATCGACATAAAATGTCACGACGATCAAGAATATATATACTTTATGGGGTCTCAGACGAATATTTCGAGTAGTTACAAACAGAATGACGAAATTAGTATACCCCCCATCTTATGGTGGAGGGTATAAAAATTCTAGCTTGAGTAAGGAAAGAGATATCGTAATGAAATTTGGATTGGCGTAAAGTTGACGACTGAAACAAGTTACAACCAATTCTTCCCGTCATATTTTGGGAGAAAATTGGCTAGTTGAAAGTCGGAAATTTTTTACATCCCAAAAATCAAAAGAAAAAATTTCTCAAAATTCTTATGAGTGACTCACTGTACCAAATCTTATCAAAATCGGATGAAAAATTCTCCTTTTATTGGCTCATTACATTATATCGGGAGATCGGTCTATATGGCAGCTACATCCAAATATGGTCCAAACTGGACCACATTTGACAGGAATAGGTAGGGATCTCCCAGAACACACTGTTGCAAATTTCATTGAATTCGGGTAATAAATGGACCTTTTATGGTCTCAATACCATATATCGGGAGATCTGGCGATCGGCCTAAGGCCAGCTATATCCAAATCGGTCTAAGGCCAGCTATATCCATTTATTGCCTCAAGACTTTAAGTCTGGAAATCGGTCTATATAGCGGCTATATATAACTAAAATGCGATTTTATGAGATCAGAAGATCAGTTTTATATACAAAGAATATGAAATCATCAAAAATTTGTTTGGAAAATATTTTTATGTCCAAGATATCGGCAAAATTATAAATACCCAAATAAATACCCAACAAGTAAAAAGGCATTAAGTTCGGAAGGGCCGAACTTTGAATACCCACCATCTCGGATATACAATATATGAAAACCCCCTTTCGATACAATCCGTTGAAAATTGGATAACTTTGCACCCAAATTCGACACGGATGTTGAGTGGGATAATAAATAAAAGTCACTGTAGCATTTTGTATTTCAAATTTCGACAAAATCGGGTAATAAATAAAGCTTTTATGAGCTTCAGACCCTTAATCGGCACATCGGTCTATATGACAGCTATATCTAAATACAGTCCGATCTTAACCATATTTGGGTCGGATAGTGGGTGGTAAAACTACTTACTGTTTCAAATTTCAGCGAAATCGGATAAAAAATAAAGCTTTTATGGGCTTTAGACCCCTTATCGGTATACCGGTCTGTATGGCAGCTATATCTAAATATAGTCCAATCTAACCCATATTTGGGTCCTATATTAGGAGGCTTAGACCCTTTATCGGCAGACCGGTCTTTATGACAGCTTTATCTAAATATAATCCGATCTGTACCATATTTGGTTCGGATGTTGAGAGACTTGAAACTGCACACTATTCCAAATTTCAGCGAAATCGGAGAAATAAAGCTTTTATGGCCTTCAGACCCTTTATCGGGAGATCGGTCTATATGGCAGCTATATGTAAATATAGTCCGATCAGAACCATATTTAGGTCAGATTATTTACGTCGGGAGGCTTAAAGTTTTAAACTGTTTTAAATTTCAGCGAAATCGGGTAATAAATAAAACTTTTATCGGGAGATCGGTCTATATGATAGCTATATCCAAATATAGTCCGATTTAATATATCTTTAGGTCAGATATTACGAGGCTTACGATAACCCTCTTTTTTAAAATTTCAGCAAAATCGGGTAATAAATAAAGCTTTATGGGCTTCAGACCCTTTATCGTCAGATCGGCCTATATGACAGCTATATCCAACTATAGTCCGATCTATACCATATTTGAGTACTATGTTAGGAGGCGTAAAACTACTTATTGTTTAAAATTTCAGCGAAATCGGTTAAAAATAAAGCATTTATGGCCATTAGACCCTTTATAAGAAAATCGGCCAATATAGCAGCTATATCCAAATATGGTCCGATTTGGCCTGTTCAAGAACTTAACCAGCGTGTATCAAAAAGACGCAGCTGTGCCAAATTTCAGCTCATATCTCAATTTTTGAAGGCTGTAGAGTGATTACAACAGACGGACGGATAGACACACGGACATCGTTAAATCGTCTTAACATTATACGACGATCCGAAATTTATATACTTTGTAGGATCGGAAAGTGATATTTCGATGTGTTGCAAACGGAATGACTAAATGAATATACCTCCTATCCTACGGTGGTGGGTATAAAAAAGGTTGGGAATTTACAAGGTAGAAACCCATCTCTAAAAATGTCGAGATGATCAAGAATATATGTACTCTATGGGTTCCAGGCCACGTGCCATATACGGTCCAAATCGGTCTACAACCAGATATAGCTCCCATATTTTAGCAGAATCCATGGTGGTGGGTTCCCAAGATTCTTCCCGGTAGAACTTAGCACGCTTTTACTTGTTGGATATCGAAAGGTCGAATTCCACTGCTATCTACTGAACCCTAATATTTTCAGTAATACTATCCTAAGAGCATTGGAAAGGTGGATGCCTGTCAGAGTTATGCGAGAGCAAGGGTTGAATAAGAATTGGATTGACAACAAAATATCATCATATCAATAATCAATATTACGATGTGTTGCAAAAGGAATGACAAAATGAATATACCCCCATCTTTCGGTGGTGGATATAAAAATTTGTTCCTCAAAAAAATAATGGAACAAATTTGATTGGATACTTAAAATGTTTTATCAAGTCGCTGTGACATTTTAAACCCACCCAGACACGAATGCCCTTTTTAATACAATTCAAAGAAAATTAGATAGAATTTTGTTTACTTGCAAAGTCAGTTTTGTTTCTTCAAAATTGTCAAATAACAAGCAATCTTATCAAAAATGTGGCGACTAATGCGTTGGAAAGCGCCAGAAAGCTGGATTAATGGAAAAAGTGTTTACCCACTGTGGAGACACAATAACATTTATTGTCGCATTGTGAGGAATCATATAGGCAAATCATTCTCTTGTTATGTTGTGACGAAAAAACCAAGGTCATACATTATTACACATTAACGAAATGACTGTGCGTGAGTTGGCACGTGTGTGTGTGTATGCGCAAACGTAGTTGTATGTGTGCGTCAATGCAAATAAATAAACACAAATAAGGAGAACAAAAATGGTACACATTTATGGCGTATTATAAATTATGCACATAAAGCGAACGAATGTTTTTCATTCCATGCCATTCGTTTCAATTCCATTCTTTATGGAATCACTAGCATAAATCGTTGCTTGAAACTTGTTCCGGACTACTCCAGGACACGGAGGATATTTATGAGACATCCATTATTTTGTCATTTTCGATTTGTTCTTCATCCATTATTGTTGTCAGTCGTAATTTTGTTCATGCTCTTCCTGTTTACCTTTCGATTCATTTCGATTTATTTGCCTGATGTTGATTTTCAATATAACCAACATCCTTTTCTCTTTTCTTTCTCTCCTTCTCTTGCGGGGCATTCGATTTGCCACAATTGGGATGATTTCTACATGGCAGCAGTTTGGCACTTTGTGAAATGATGATAATCACCATATGTTTGCAGCAGTTTTTAAAAATGAATGTAATGCCAATCAAGTAATGGAATTTTTAACGGTAAGTCATTTTTTCAATCAAACACATAATTCCTGCTTAAAATTGGAAAGTGGTTAAGAAGAAGAAAAATCATGGCAAGCATTTCTTATCTCCTTTCAATAAGTGAAGGTGATGAAAGAAACGGTATGAGTGTTGAGTACACTTCAAATGAGGATATTGAATTTTTATTTTAACTGCCAGCATGTAGTTTCATGTTTTATGCAAATCAAAAAACGCAAATAACGCCCCCAAAGTCAATGAATGATGTTTTAAGAGCGTTAAGTTCGGCCGGGCCAAACTTTGTATGTGGTGGGTATACAAAGTTCGGATATATACATGTAAACCACCTTTCGTCATAATCCGGTGAAAAATACGCAATATATGTCTCCAAAGCAGCTTTATTGAAATATGGTCCGATTTGGACCAAAACCGGCACGGATATTGTGTGGTCTAATAAGTAGAAGTCATTGTTCAATTTTGTAGAACAAAATATGGGCCTTTTTGGTAGCCATATCCAAATACAGATCGATCTGAACCATGTACGATACGGTAGTCGGAAAGCCTAACATAAGACACTGTGTCAAATTTCAGCGAAATAGGATTATAACTGCGCCTTTTATGGGCCCAAAACTTTATATCGGGAGATCGGTCTATATGGCAGCTATAACAAAATATTAAAATATTAAAGGGCCTTATAAAACCCTCTATCCCAAATTTCGGTGAAATCGGACAATGAGTGCGTCTTTTACGGGCCAAAAACCTTAAATCGAGAGATCAGTCTATATGGCAGCTGTATCCAAATCTGGACTGATCTGGGCCAGACTTAAGAAGAATGTCGACTAGCCTAAGACAACTTACTGTCCCAAATTTAAGTAAAATCGGATAATAAATGTGGCTTTTATGGGCCGAAGACCCTAAATAAAGAGTCCATCCGCTTAGTCTAATTTTGGCATAATCTTTCTAACATATCGGCCGGTATCTCACGAATAAATGTTTCAATGTTGTCTTTCAAAGAAGCGGGCTTATCTGTATAGTCGTGGGCTTTAAGATTGCCCCACAAAAAATAGTCTAAAGGCGTTAAATAGCACGATCTAGATGGCCAATTGACCGGTCCAGAACGTGAAATAAATTGTTCACGGGACTCTCCTTTCAATAAGTCCATTGTTAACCGTGCTGTGTGGCATTTGGCACCGTCTTCTTGAAACCACATGTTATGCAAGTCCAGCTCTTGCATTTTGGGCAAAAAAAGTTGGATATCATTTCACAATAGCGCTAACCATTCATAGTTACGATTCGCATCATCTTTGAAGAAGTACGGTCCAATGATGCCACCAGCCCATAAACCGCACCAAACTGTGAAATTTTTGTACACTCCACCATAGGAAGGGGGTATACTAAGTTCGTCATTCTGTTTGTAACACCTCGAAATATGCGTCTGAGACCCCATAAAGTATATATATTCTTGATCGTCATGTCATTTTATGTCGATCCATCGGTCCGTCCGCCCGTCTGTCTTTCGGAAGCACGCTAACTTTCGAAGAAGTAAAGCTAGCCGCTTGAAATTTTGCACAAATACTTTTTATTAGTGTAGGTCGATTGGGATTGTAAATGGGTCAAATCGGTCCATGTTTTGATTTAGCTGCCATATAAACCGATCTTGGGCCTTGACCTCTTGAGCATCTAGAGGACGCAATGCTCGTTCGATTTGACTGAAACTTGCACGTCGTGTTTTGGTATCACTTCCTACAACTGCGCTAAATATGGGTTAATCGGTCTATGTTTAGTCCATAGAATGTGTGCAATATTTCCAACGTTGACATGATAAATGAGTTGAAATTTTGTCATCATAAAAAAATGATAAAGCTCTATACGCGGCATTATAGTAGAACATTCAGTTTGCAATGAAGTTATCTAAACTTTAAAATTCCTGCTGAATCCGAGCACAAAAGAAGAAAAGGTCAGCTGCACTCTAAAGTTACTTGAGCATGGCCAAAAATACATCATTCGGAATTTGGTCATCACCAAGTGTCTTGCGAGTCCATTTACACTCCAAAAGTTATCTCATAATATCGATATCAACTAGTCGGACAGAGCTTACCTTTTAACCTATTTTAACCTATTCTGCCTATACAAAAATTATTGCAGTAACAGCTTTCAATACGAAAGCTTTAGTACAGTGGCGAAACTTAAACAGAAAGAAAAGGATATGTGCCGTATTAACCAAGATTTGGATTTGTTTCTTAAATTTCAAATCGTTATTTCCTCTCTTTTTCTCTTAACATTCGTTGCAAACGCTTTTCAACTTTGCCATGAATTTAGTAATCTCCGCTGTACACGTTCTAACCATTAATTTCACCCCCACAAGGGTTAAATGGTTTCCACAGCGATGATATCTAAAGTCATCTCGGCTAAATTATTTAATGGGCAGCAGCAAACAAAAATCACAAAACTATGGCCACCAAAATAAACAAACAAACAAAAAATTGCAGAAGAAAATACAACAAAACCTTAATGACTTTTTCTTAACAATGCGAAATGAAACTTTTTATGACTGACTCGGAGTATCTTCAATCCACGACAATATCAGATATTTTAATGTACCGCACGACGAATACAAAACCCCCCAGCAATACTTGCAACGGCACCGCAAAACAGCAGAGAAAAACAAACGAAGAAAAACAATCAAAAATGCTGTAATCCTTTTCGGCGATATTTCCCAAAAACTTTTAACCAGGCTAGGCCATTACAAAGAAGAAAAGTATTGCCATTATCTGGCCATTCCAGTCATTGGCAACAACAGCACGAACGACATCAGTGCCGACAGCGAACAGTGAAGACCGCCATGGCCACCATCATTTATTAGCCGAAAAAGCCCTCCCATAACAATTATAAAAGAATTCCCTCAACATCTCTCTCGCTCTCTCTCGCTCTCTCTCTCTCTCTCTCTCTCTGGCGAAGGCAAGGGCCAAACCTCAATGTAATGCAAAGTAGCAACAAAGCGAATTGCGACCGACCGCCCCTTCCTACGTGTGTCCTCTTCATGGTACATTCCTGTTGGGCTTCCTGTAAAGTTATTTATGTAAATTCTTGAACATATTTAAATTCTATTTAAAGTAGCTAAGTTTGTACTCAACCACTCAGTCAGTTATTGTTGGGACACTTGAAAGTTGCGGAAGGGCATAGAAGTACAGAGATTTTTCTAAAGTTCTAAAATTATTCTCGTTCTCCAATATAATTACAACAATTGCCTGTAGAGACGAAGTTAAATCAGTCAAAGAGATGTGAGGATAGAAGGACAGATGGACGAAGGGACACTAGGGAATGACAAACTAGAACTGGCAACTGAAACTCCAGATGGATAAAAAAAACAGAAATGCGAAAGAGCACAAAAAATCGCAAATCAAATGACAGATGTATGATGCTGAATCAAATGGACACGAAGCACAGAAATTTTTGATGAAGAGCTCAAAAGACATGCAAACAAAGGTATCAAGTAAAAACTAGCTAAGTTGGGCCTGGCTGAATCTTGGAAATGCACCACCATGTATTCTACTAGAAATTTACCGCAGAAGACTAATCAGGAGATCGATTTTTATAGCGGCTAATGCAGGTTACAGTCCGATTTGAACCATTCTTATCATTAATGTTGGAAGTAATGATAAATACACTTTAAAGCCAAATTGGATAACAATCCGATATGAACCATTTCTAATCCACAAAAACGTACAATACATCAATAAGAAGTAGAATAGCACTATCGACCGTCATCGTGATTTTAACAGACGGTCAGACACGGCAAGTCTTCTAATATATATAATGAAACAAGTAAACAGGCGTTAAGTTCGGCTTGGCCAAACCTTTCGTTAAAATCCGGTAAGAAATGCATACCTTATGCCATATAGCAGCTTTATAGAAATATGTTCCAATTTCGACCAAATACTAATAAATACAAGTCATTGTTCAATTATGTATAATATTTTTCTTCTTAGTAGCTTTATCTAAAAATAAATCGATCTGAACCATATGCGATACGGATGTCGAAAAGCCTAACATAAGTCAATGTGTCAAATTTCAGTTAAATCTGATTATAAATGCTCCTTTTTGGGGCCAAGACTTTAAATCGAGATATCGGTCTATATGGTAGCTATACCCAAATCTGAACCGATTTGAGCCAAGTTGCAGAAAAATGTCGAAGAGCTTAATACAACGCACTGTTCCAAATTTCGGCGACATCGGACAATAAATGGGTCTTTTATGACCCCAAAACCCTAAATCGAGAGATCGGTCTATATAACAGCTATATCCAAATTTGGACCGACCTGAGCCATATTGAAGAAGAATGTTTAAGGGCCTAACACAACTCACTGTCCCAAATTTCGGCGACATCGAACAATAAATGCGTCTTTTATGGGCCCAAAACCTTTTACCGAGAGATCGGTCTATATAGCAGCTATATCCGAGCTGTGCCACATTGACGAAGGATGTCGAAGGGCGTAACACAACTCACTGTCCCAAATTTCAGCAAAATCGGATAATAAATGTGGCTTTTATGGGCCCAAAACTTTAAATCGAGAGACCGGTCTATAGGGCAGCTATATGCAAATCTTGATCGATCTAGTTAAAATTGCAGAAATATGTCGAGGGGCTTAATTAAACTCACTGTCCCAAATTTCGGCGATATCGGACAATAAATGCACCTTTCATATGCCCAAATCTTAAATCGAGTAATCGGTCTATATGGCAGCTATACTCAAATCTGGACCGATCTGGGCCAAATTGAAGAAAAATGTTAAAGGCCTAACACACTCCAAAATTTCGGTAAAATTGGATAATAAATGTGGCTTTTTTGGGCCCAAGACCATAAATCGGAGGATCGGTGTATATGGGGGCTATATCAAGATATAGTCCGATATAGCCCATCTTCGAACTAAACCTGCTTATGGGCAAAAAAAGAATCTGTGCAAAGTTTCAGCTCAATATCTCTATTTTTAAAGACTGTAGCGTGATTTCAATAGACAGACGGAAGGCCATGTCAAGATCGTCTTAGATTTTTACGATGATCAAGAATATATGTACTTTATAGGGTCGAAAATTATTATTTCGATGTGTTGCAAACGGAATGACAAAATGAATATACCCCCATCCTGCGGTGGTGGGTATAAAAAATTAATTTTAAACTTTGAAAATGAATTATCTATCTACACACGGTGTTTTGTTGTGACTTCTAACAGTCATGAAAAGTACGGTCCATATCGGTCCATAACTTGACCTAGTTTCTATTCTAAATTGTAAAGAACTTGTTATATGTGATCGATCCATAGTTGACATCGAGCTTAACTCACTTAATGATGACATAAAGGGACTAAATATATCGCTAGCCACCACTGTAGCACCGGGTATTATTTTGTACTAACTTCATTCATTTAGAGAAGTCAAGACGAAAGAAAATACTATTTAATCTCGTCTTTATAGAAAATGACGGATAAAACTTACAGCACTGGAGTGATACCATATTATTTCTCTACTATAGCTCAAAATTGCAACTCCAAGAGATGTCTTTTTTGTTCTTTTAATTACTTTTATTCCCCTTCTGATGTGCTCATAACACAGCATTATGGCTGTTCGAAGGAGGGTAAAATATCAAAGTGGTCTTCAGAATACAATGCCCCGCCTTTTGTGAAGTGACTCTAAACTTGTTTCTCTTATTAAGCAAACATCCGTTACATGTTTCATTTCTGGGTTTGCTTTTTGTTACTGATTCTCCCCAACTGTTTTAGAACTCACTCTTGCAAACATTTTATACATATACCGAATGCCTGGGGAGAATACAAGGAAATCAACAATGACTTAAATGGGAGAGGGCCATTCCTCTTTAAAGTTGAATATTTGTTGTTATTATTAGCATTATTAGTTTTTTTATGACCGTTTGTATGTCGAAAGCACGTTAATTTTCGAATGAACGAATCTAGCTGCTTGTACAAATATTTCCAACTGATGTAGGTAGGTTGGCAATGTAAATAGGCCAACACCGGGACATGTTTAGCTATATCTCCTGATTTGACCTTCTTCACTGCTAGATGATGCAATTCTTTTCCAATTTGGCTGGAATCTTGCTTGTCTAGTATGGTCACAATAGGTTTATTCAAGCGGATCACAATGGCCCTGAATGACTCGCTTGTGTCAGTATGTCCTAGTGCCAAGCCAAGGGGCAAACAGCAAACAGCAAACGGCCATGGTGGACCCCAGCGCTGGTTGGTCTAAGGAAGGAGTGCAGAAAACTCTTCAACAGAGCAAAAGCCACAGGAACACCACACGATTCGGGCATCTATAAGGCCGAGCTAAGAAAAAATAAGGTCGAGCTTAGAAAGGCTCAGAACAAATCTTGGGTAGAATTCTGCAGCTCCTAGGAGGATACATCTGAGGCCTCTAGGCTAAGGAAGATTCTGTCCTCGAAACCTATTACGGTGGGGTATATCCAGAAGTCAGAGAATGTATGGACAATGTTTAGTGAAGAAACACTAGAACTACTCGTTGATGCACATTTCCCGGGAAATTCTCCAACGGACAATGTGGCGCCAGAAGAGGTTGTCACTGAAATGCATTCGTCGGAGGCCATTTGGGAAATTGTGTCTGAGCCGAAAATCTTTTGGGCGATAAGAAGTTTCGACTCCTTTAAGTCGCCAGGCGCTCATTATCTATCACCGGTTGAATTAAAAGCTGTGGCTGATAGACTGGTTCCCTAGCTTAGGAAGATATATTCTGCTTGTATCAGAATGTCATATATACCTGTGGGATGGAGGGACACAAAGGTCATTTTCATTCCGAAAACAGGAAAACCCTACCACACGAAGGTAAAAGATTTTCGTCCTATTAGGCTACCATCCTTTATGCTGAATACTCTTGAGAGGTTGATAGAAACATATCTTAGGGCAAAGATCCCTGGAGATCGCCTGTCACTCACTGAAACAGCCCTTCACGACCTTGTCGGCTACATGGACAGTTCTCTCGGTGTCAAGGAATATGCAATAGTAGCATTTCTTCACATTGAAGGTGCTTCAACCATGTAAAACCGACGTCAATCATGAAAGAGTTGGAGTTTCCAGGCATCAACTCTACTGTAAGAAAGGTTATTAATAACTTACTTACTAAAAGATCCATTACTGCAGGCTTGGAATCTGTGGATCCAAAAATATGGGTCAGCAGAGGAACACCTCTAGGTGGTGTACTGTCTCCTCTACTTTGGAATATAGCCATTACCAATATATTATTGTCTCTGGAGGAAAAAGGCGTAAAAGTGGTCGCGTATGCTGATGACGTGGCAATTGCGGTTAGGGGAAAGTTTCCCAGCACTCTAAGAGATATATTTCAGGAAGCTCTATGTGCAACAGTAAAGTGGGCTACCGAAAGTGGTCTAGGTATAAATCCGTGCAAGACAGAAGTAGTTCTTTTCAGCAGGAGATACAAGTTACCTGTCTGTGTGGGTGGAGAAAATGCGCCATTTTCAGAAAACGCAAAACACCTGGGTGTTTTGCTGCACAGGAAATTGAACTTCAAATCCAACATTTTCGAAAGGGAAGAAAGTCAACTCTTGCCTTATACACCTGCAAGAGAGCCATTGGCAAATGTTGGGAATTTAGACCGCGTGTCATGCATAGGGTATATACTGCAGTTGTCAGACCTATAATGCTATATGATGTTGTGGTCTGGTGGACGTCGCTTCAAAAATCCACCTACTGCTCAATACTTAACCGAATCCAAAGAATGGCTTGTTTGTCAGCACAACCGCACTGAGGACGACAACATCTGATGCACTGAATTTAATGCTACATATTATGCCTCTGGGAATTGTGGCTACTCAAATTGCAGTGACCAATACCGTGAGGTTAAGAGATTGGTCATTGGTCATGTGGTGGGTTCGGACACTGTGTTATCCTTGTTACAATATCCGATGTTCCAGGTTTGTTTATGATAAAAAGTACTGTACCACTATTCCTGACAGATCCGATTGGAACTACGAAATCCCTAATAACAGAAGTTACATAGGCTTCTATACGGATGGTTCCAAACTAAACGACCAGGTGGGCTTTAGGGTGTACTCTAAAGATCTAGAACTGGTCATATCGAAGAGGTTACCCGACCACTGCAGTGTGTATCAAGCAGAGATACTCGCAAATAAGGAAGTGGTGGAATGGCTTAGATATAATGTCATTACGACGATTGGCATAAATATCTTCTCAGACAGCCAGGCAGACATTAAATCCCTGGAGAACGTATTTCTGAATGCAAACCCCCGATATAGTCACTCGACTGTCGCAGATCTCTCAACAAGATAGCTGAACAGTTCAAAATTCACCTGTTCTGGGTGCCGGGCCACAGAGATATCCCAGGGAATTGTAAAGAGGATGAGCTTGCGACACTAGGAGCTACCCAACGCACTCCAGGGACACTGGGATCTGTGGGTATGCCTCTAACGACATATAAGCTCAGTTTTCAGGACCAGGCCCGAAGCCCAACTACTGATAGATGGTCACAAAGAGGGGGCTGTGAGCATTCCAAAACTATGTGGCTTCATCTAGACCTGAAGAGGTCTACTGCTTTGCTGTCATTGGCTAGAACAGACGTCTCAGTCATTGTGTTCGTCATGACAGGTCACTGTCTAATCGGAAAACATGCTGACCGACTGAAGGTTGCCAGCAACTACTTTTGCAGAAGCTGTAGGAACATCAAGGAAGATGAGACTATAGAACACCTTCTGTGTGTGTGTGTCCCGCACAAGTAGTTAGAAGGAGTTCCACTTTATTTTCTCATTTCTTGGAGAACCTGTCTGATTTAGCGAATGCGAACATTCGCAAGTTACTTGGCTTTTTAAAGCGATCTGGATGGTTCAAAGGTAAGAACTAGAAGGCATCTTCCTGCTTCTGTTCCTGTGGTATTATAATGGACGAAAACGTCTGAGTGAGTCTGACGGCAGACTGCCACTTAAATTTAACCTAACCTGCATATGGTATGACGAAATTAGTATACCCCATCCTATGATGGAGTATATGAAATAAATCTCGATCTAGGCCAAAACGAAGAAGAATGTTGAGTGGCCTAACGCAACTCACTGTCCCAAATTTCAGCAAAATCGGATAATAAATTTGGCTTTTATGGGTCTAAGACCCTAAGTCGGTCTATATGGAGGCTATATCAAGATATAGTCCGACATAGCCCATCTTCGCACTTAACCTGCTTATGGACAAAAAAAAGAATCTGTGCAAAATTTTCGCTCAATATCTCTTTTTTTAAAGACTAGCGAAATGTACATTTCGATCTGTTGCAAACGGAATGATAAAATGAATATACCACCATCCTTTGGTGGTGGATATAAAAATGTACACTTTTTTTTGTTCATTAATCCCAGTTCAATGAAGCAAAGACGTCGAGGTTATGTTAAATGTGCCTTTTTTGAATTACCCAATCCTAAACCCAAAAGATACAAAATCAATATCTCAATTCTTGTGGGAATACACCCTCGTAAAAAGAAAGATTTTCCATTTGCCTTCTTTCATGCAGATACTGAAAAAAAACTAACATTCGAACAAATCGTTAGCAGCTAGAATGTTATATGTGACATGTTGCCATGATGATAATGTTTGTGGTAATTTGAAAACACGTTTTTGGCTGTAAAAGGTTTTTGTGTTTCTATTTGTCAGCTGAACATCATGTTTTGTGTGGCCAAGTGGCTAAATAACCTGCTTTGAATATTGCTAAACCGCACAAATAAATGAGCATCCTCGTTTTCCCACTCTCGGTGTGCATGGCTGAATGTTGTTGCCTTGGTAATTGATCGACGGCAGTGGCTTTGGCATAGCACAAAACTTCCATGGGAACCCAGACGAGGGAAAAAAACATAATCAAAGGCAGTGATGATGTCCCCACTCAATCTATCAGCTCTCGCCCCTCCGCCAACCACAATTGTGCTGCGGGCCGTAAATGAAAAATGTTGGAAAAGTTGTTCAAATAATGTTATTTCTGTTTTCCGCTACATTTTGAGCCAATCCAACAATGCTTTCGCTAAGAAAATGCTAGGTGACGGAGCCTGGGCAGCTTTAATGTCCTTGCATAGGTTTGTATATTTAAATAACGCACTCTCACACCGACGGTCCTCTGTTGTGCTCTGGGACTCTGGAATGTGTTTCTCATTTCGCTATGACAAACAAGGAAGAAGAAATCCAAACCAAAAAAAAAGAAAGACATGAACAGTGGCCGTAAAAAAGGCAGTAAGAAAATGAAAAATTTTCCAGGGGGAGAGAGACTAAGCGAAAAAACATCTACAGTACTTTCTTAAGTAGCGTCCATGGTCTACACTTCGGCAACTGCACAATGACCAAACTCTAGTACGTGCCCCGCCTTCGGATGAAGTCTCATGCCCACCCATTATAAAGTAATTATTTCGTAAACATTTATTAAGGCAGCATTTTCAACGTTCGGTCGCTTGGTAGCTGTGACGAGAGTAATGTCGTTGAGGTCTACGGAGCGTATGATTTATTATTCATCCCCCCAGCTGATGTTATTGATGGTCATACGCCACCGTGGCTGCAGTGCTGGTATTGAATGTCAAACCAGATTCATTCATATCAGCCCATTACAGCTACGCAGACTGGCCGGCTTGTTGTCTGGCAGGAAGGCAACTTGTCAACTACCGGACAACAGCCACGTACATAAATCTGAAAGGGAAAAGCCAAGAATTTAATCAACCCATAACAAATGAACAATAAAATAAATTAAAAGACCACATAGAAATGTCATCATCATAGAGCCATAATACGAAAACCAAGTAACTTGCGACAAACATTAACTACGTGGGTAACCTGACAACATGCGAATCCCATTTGTGGATTGACATTGCAGCAAAACAACCCATACTCTAAAAGGCATTGTAAAAGGATATTCATGGCATTTACATTGCAAAACGTTTTTCCACCATTGTGGTTCGCTTTCAGGGGCAACATTACAACAACCATAATTGAAGGAGATGGATTGCGAGGGACATCAAACTCAATCGCGATATCAATTATCGTAAAGGTGATATAAGTATAAAGGTGAAATAAGATATAAGAAAGTAAAAACAAACAAAAAATACTTTAAACAACAAATAAAAACATGTTAAGTCGGCCCGGGCCAAATATTATATACCATGCAATATTACTATAAATCGGACGAACATACATATGAAAGCTATATGGAAATATGAACCGATTTTTCCTATGGGATTTATGAAGACTAAAAGATGTACGCATGGATAGACGGACAGATATACGTCTATGGCTAAATCGTTTCAGAAAGAATGTAGTATTTATTGACATTTGTCTTAAATCTCTGGATGCCATACTGGGTGGGAAAAAATAGGCCGGAAGTCGATTCCATATACGAACGGTCATTGAGAAAAGAATTTTCTCCATAACGCATTGTCCGGTCCGCTAGCCAATAAACTGCGAACGGGTGTGAGTTCCTGGAAAGTCTAGCATTTCTGACAAACTTCCTTACATCAGGAATAAGAAGTCGAGTATTATATGAAAGTACCAAGGGAACAGCGCCAAGCAACTCACACTATGACGATGTTCAAGGGAGGCAATAGAATTGTATACCGTACGGTCCCCAGCAATGCCATCGCTCTCCTCTGTAAACGGTCCAGCAGCTCCAAGGATGATTTTGAAGCTCCAGCCCATACATGTGAGTTGTACTCCGTTTTCGGCCTTATAAAAGTGGTATAGATGTCAAGAAGATCAGACGGAGTGAAGTAATTCTTGCATCGTTTAAGGGAGCCTAAGCACTTGAAGGCGTCTTTCAAATACTTTAAATATGAAGACAAGACGTGGAGCTGCAACGGCTGGTGAGGAAAGCAAAACAGATAGGAAACGAGTTACTAATAATGTGCGATGCAAACTCTCACCATATTTCGTGGGGTAGTACCAACACTAGTAAGCGGGGCCAAGCCCTGGCAGAGTTTTCGAATACTAACGACCTAATAACACTTAATGTTGGTAACACCGCTACCTTTGTTAATAGGATTAGGGAGGAGGTATTAGATGTGATGATATTTTCGGAAGATCGAATCGACGAGGTTCAGGATTGGAGGGTCTCCATGGAACACTTTTTCTCTGACCATCGCTACATTAGGTTTAAAATAGCACGGCCAGCGCCGAATCCGATAAGCTTTCGGAATTAGTTGAAAACCAACTGGACAAAATTCGGAAGGCTACTCAGAAGAAGACTTGGGCAAGATAATTTGGATTGTCCAAGCATAGAAGAGACTGACGAAAATGTCAACAGGATAACGACTGCACTGGTGGGATCCTTCGAGGATTTTTGTCCTCTTCGGGAAAGGAAATCGGCCCAAGAAAAACCCTCCGTCCTCTGTCCGCAGACTTTTTAATAGGGCACATCGTAAGAAAGCGGAAGTTTATTGGGATGTGTATTACACACGGCTCAAAGAATACCATAATATTACCAGAGCTGCAAAACGTGCCTCCTGGAAGCTTTTCTGCGAACAGGTCGATAGCGTTAATGACACCGCCAAGATAAAAAAGTTTCTCTCAAAAACCCATGTCTAAACTGAAACTTTTGTAGACGACATGGGAGAGACAACGGAGGACATGTTGAGGCTTTTGATGAAAACCCATTTTCCACAGGATATGACGGGACTCACCGAGACACCGGAATCTTGGAATAATGACGTTGATCAAAGGTTTTATAAACCTTTGGTATGGATGTTAAGAAGATCAGAAGGAGTGAAATCATTCTTGCATCGTTATTATATAACAGAATTTATGGTGAAGGAATCCTTTAGGAGCTTCTAACCATTTAAGTTACCCGGACCTGATGGAATATTTCCGGCGTTACTACAGAAAGAGGCAGACTATCTGGCGCCTCGTCTGGCCAAAATTTTCACAGCGTGCATTGAAATTGCATACACTCCGAAAGCTTGGCAGGAGGCAAGGATGGTGTTTATACCCAACTCCAACGGCCTACAGACCCATAAGTCTTACTTCCTTTCTACTCAAAACCATGGAACGTATTGTGGACACCATGATCAAGAGTAAGACATCCAGTGAACTGTTCAAATACAAACAGCATGCCTATGTCAAGGGAAGGTCGGTGGAGACTGCACTGCACGAGGTTCTGCATAAAATAGAAGAATCCTTCGATGCCAAAACGTACGCACTGGAGGTAGGCATTGATGTCGAGGGGGCTTTTAACAATGTGCGGACCGACACTCTGATCCAATTATTAGACCAGTACCGGGTGGACCCGGTCCTTAGAGACTGGATAAACCATATGCTAAGGAACAGGTGGATAAATTGTGTGTCCCATGGCATAAATATAAGTACGAAAGGGGCACAGGGCACGCCACAGGGGGGAATTTTATCGCCACTTCTATGGGTGACCACCATAAATGACCTATTACGGATGCTGACTGAGGAGGGATATGAACCCGTCGGCTACGCAGACGATGTCATAATACTTCTAAAAGGTAAGGATCCGATCGAGCTATGCAGAAGGGCAGAAAACATCCTGCATATGGCATATGACTGAGCTAGAGCCTGAGGTCTCAATGTTAACCATGAGAAGACTGAAATATGCCTGTTCACGAGGAAGACGAAGGTGGGCCAATTTAACGCACCACGTTTCCTATAGAACACGATTTCGATATCTGACATGGTCAAATACTTAGGTGTGATCATGGACTGGAAACTGAATTGGAAATGTCACATTCAGGAGCGTAATGAGAAGGCTCACAGATGTTGGGCACTTTGTACACCAGTACACCATTGGCTCAAAATGGGCCTGAATCCGGGGACAGTCCACTGGCTCTACAGGAGCGTGCTTAGAACAATACTTACTTACGCCTCAGTAGTTTGGTGATGGAGAAAAAGTGCAACATAAGGACCATACAACAAGTTCAGAAAACTCGTTGTCTTGGCATAGGCGGAGCGATGAGGACCACGCCCACTAAGGCTCTGGAGACTATTCTAGATTTCTGACCCATTGAAATACAGATTAAGTGTGAGGCAGCCAATGCGGCTATGAGACTTAAGGCGATGGGAGAATGGATTGAGGATGGGAAAAGGGAAAAGCTCATACCATCGCGGTATAATCGAGGCGACGATAGGAAACCTGGAAGGAGGGGAAGAGGTTTCCGATCGGAAACCTGAGATGAACCTTGAAGTCGAGTGCGAGGCACAGTCTTGGATTGATGGAACCCTAGAATTGCCGTCTGGAAGATCATGTTACACGGATGGATCTAAGCTAGATGACAGAGTGGTCTGGGGGTTTACATTGATAACACTTACATTGACTGAAATCTGTTTTAGACTGCCTGGCCATAATACGGTCCTTCAGGCGGAGATCCAAGCATGCGGGGAAGATGATGAGACGTTGGAGGATTTCCTTTGTCATTGCCCGGCTTTCGCGTCTAACAGATACCGGCGCTTAGGTGGACACACAATACCAGACATGAACCAACTTAGGGGAGTGGTATTGAAAACAATTAAGAACTTTGTAAGTGACACGGAATTCCTAACTTAAAATTTTCTTTTTAGAGGTTACTTTATAGTTTTTAGAGCGCACAATAAGCCGATTACTGGCTTAGGTGTATGTCCATAGTGGCATGGAGCGAATTAATATATGCACCCTCTTTTCAACCTAACCTAACCTAACCTATGAGTCGCTAAAGAGTACGCCAATGGCATCCCTGGCATCTTCCATAAAGGCAAATTAACCCAACCACACATCCTGAAGAAATATGTATGTAGTCATCTACATATTAGCGGGAAGAAGAAAACATTGAGAGAAAAGTTTATAAAAACCTAAAAAAAAACTAGTTTTCTGAAAGACTGGGAAGATAAAATATATACAACAAAGAGAAATACCAATTAGCGCTTTGAAGCGATAGGACCCTTTACGAATTATTCAGCAAAACGAAAACGAATTATTGGTTGCCCAAAAAGTAATTGCGGATTTTTCATATAGTCGTCGTTGACAAAATTTTTCAACGGCTTGTGACTCTGTGATTGCATTCTTTCTTCTGTCAGTTATCAGCTGTTACTTTTAGCTTGCTTTAAAAAAAGTGTAAAAAAAGTATATTTGATTAAAGTTCATTCTAAGTCTTATTAAAAATGCATTTACTTTCTTTTAAAAAATTTGGGCAACCCAATATTTAGCAAAACAAAAAAACCCTACGTACTAAACGTCTGTCAAACCATCAAAAATTCTAGGAATCGAACAAGGATAATCGAGAGACCGGCTTATATGGCAGCTATATTAGGTTATGGACCGATTTGGACCGTACTTATAACAGTTATTAGAATACATAACAGAACACTACGTGCACAATTTCAGTCAAATCAGGAGATCGGTTTATATGGAAACTATATCAGGTATGTAAACAAGTAAAAGCGTGCTAAGTTCGGCAGCGCCGAATCTTATATACCTTCCACCATGGATCGCATTTTTCGATTTTTTTTTTCCACGGTTTCTATTTTAGGGCCAACAAAGGATAAAAGAAAAGAATTGCTATACTATTACAGATATTTCAAGTTATGGTCCATATATATGGATTCGGACCATAATTGAATTGAATGTTGAAAACCATAGTAGTAGTCATTGTGTCAAATTTCAGCCAAATCGGATAAGAATTGCGCCCTGTGGGGATTAAAGAAGTAAAATAGGGAGATAGGGTTTATATGGGAGCTCTATCAGGCTATAGACCGATTCAGACCATATTTAATGTTGAAGATTTTTGGAAAAACCGTTGTACAAAATTTCAGACAAATCGAATAAGAATTGCACCCTCTAGGGGCTCAAGAAATCAAGATCCCAGATCGATTTATATGGCAGCTGTATGAGGTTATGGACCGATTTAAACTATATTAACCACAGATAAGAATTGCGTCCTCTAGAGGCTCAAGAAGTCAAGACCACAGATCGGTTGATATGATAGCTATTGTACATCAGATTTTGGACCGGATTGAACCATACATAACACAGTTGTTTAAAGTCATAAAAAACACCTCATGGGAAATTTCAGCCAAATCGGATAAAATTGCCACCTATAGTGGCTCAAGAAGTCAAAATCAAAAATCGGCTTATATGACAGTTGTATCAAAACATGGACCGATATGACCCATTCATCCCTACCGACCTACACTAACAAGAAGTATTTGTGCAAAATTTCAAGCGGCTAGCTTAACTCTTTCGAAATTTAGCGTGCTTTCGGCAGACAGACGGACGGACGGACAGACTAATGGACAGACGGACAGACGGACGGACAGACGGATGGACAGACGGACGGACAGATGGAGGGACAGACGGATGGACAGACGGACAGACAGACGCACGGACGGACAGACGGACGGACGGACAGACGGACGGACGGACAGACGGACGGATAGACGGACGGACGGACAGACGGACGGACGGACAGACGGACGGACAGACGGACGGACGGACAGACGGACGGACGGAAAGACGGATGGACAGACGGATGGACAGACGGACGGAGAGACGAACGGACAGACGGACGGACAGACAGATGGACAGACGGATAGACGGACGGACGGACAGACGGACGGACAGACGGACGGACAGACGGACGGACAGACGGACGGACAGACGGACGGACAGACGGACGGACAGACGGACGGACAGACAGACGGGCGGACAGACGGACGGACGGACATGGCGAGATCGACTTAAAATGTCAAGAAGATCAAAAATATATAGGCTTTATGGGGTGCTAAACGAATATTTCGAGGAGTTACGAACAGATTAACGAAATTAGTATACCCCCATCGTATGTTGGAGGGTACAACAATTTTGAAATCGGACCACAAATGAAAAATGTTTGGGGCCAGCAAAGAGGTGTCCGGGCCTTGAAATTTTGCATATGATCTCGCTAGCACCTCAACTCTAACCGTTTTCAAAGAGAGAGAACCCTTCTCTCATGGCATATTTTTTAATAATTGTTTTTTTTTTCTGTCAGCCAACACGCAGGGAATCTCCCCTATGAATGCAGTGCATTGCGTTGGCGAGAGGAAATTAGTAATTGGAGGGGGAGGAAATTATGTAGTGCTTATTGACATTTGCCTTAAATCTTTGGATGTCAAAGTGGGTGGGAAAAACATTAGTCGGAAGTCGATTCCACATACGAACGGTTCGGTCGAAATAAGATTTCTTTCTTTAATGCATTGTGCGATCCGCTGGCCAATCACTTACAAACGGGTGTGAGTTCCTGGAATGTCTAGTATCCCTGACATACATCCTTACATCAGGAATAAGAAGGCGAATATCAGACGAACACACATAATGAAAGTACCGATAGAACAGTGCCAAACAACCCACATTGCGACGATGATGAATGGAGGCAATAGAGTTGGATACCCCACTGTCCCCAATCAACGCCATCGCTCTCCTCTGTACACGGTCCAGTACCTCCAGGGATGATTTTGAAGCTCCAGCCCATACATGTGAGTTGTACTCCATTTTCGCCCTTATGAAAGTGGTGTAGATGTTAAGAAGATCAGACGAAGTGAAGTAATTCTTACACAGTTTAAGGAATCCTAAACACTTGAATGCTCCTTTCGACACTTCGAATAAATGTTTAGCCCAACGGACATTACTTTTTATTTTCATGCCCAGAACATCAAGAGCTTCTGATTACTCAACATCTACACCGTTGATAGACAAAGATGATCGTAATGGGTCAGCGAATCGTTTGTGGGACAACAAGCAGCACTGAGTCTTCCGTGCTTTAAAATCTACTCGATTCATTCGAAATGGCCAGCAAATCCTGGCAGAGTGTATCGCCCATAACCCGACTCTTGTCCTCAATCTCTCGAAGACTTGGCTTATGGTCGAAGGAGTTCGAATGACAGCGATTACTCTCATCCACAAATGAGTAGATCGGATTCGATGTCTGACCCAACAGATCGTTGATGAAAATTAGAAAAAGGAGAAGGAGAACGAGAAAGAACAGAGCCCTGAGGTACACCTGTTCATTGGATGAGAACCCATCTATAACGACTCGAATAGTGCGATCTCTGAGAAAGCTCGAAATAAATCGAACGAAGACATTACTGCCACCAATTGTTTTTTGGTTCTATCGCGCTATGTAGCGGTCTAACGAATTAAGAAACCCTCTTGCAATTTTACACACATACTTCTTATATATGTTAGTCTTTGAAAATCTCGAGCCTCTGGAAGTTGCAATTGTTATCCGATTTGGCAGAAATTTTTCACGATGTGTTCTGTCATGACTTCCAACAATCGTGCCAATTACGGTTCACATCGGTCTATTACCTGATAAAGCTACAATATTAACAGATCTCCCGATTTGACCTTTGAACCCCTGGAAGCCTTAATTGATACCCTAACGTACGGTCCTCATTCATCTATAACCTGACATAACTCCCCCATAAACGGATCTCCCGGTTTGACATTTTGAAACCCTGATCTTGTGATTAGTCTTCTGAGGTCTCAAGAAGCTTCCAATTGTGGTTGATTTAGCAGACGTTTTGAATGTGGCCTTCAACGTAACAAATTTTCTAAATTTTTAGTGGATTATATGGTGGTGGGTTCCGAAGATTCAGCCCAACTGATCTCACCACGTTTTTACTTGGTTCAAATATTGTTATTTCGTAGATATGCCTTTATGAGTGTTGATTTCTTTCTCTATGCCATTTTGTAGATGCAACCCCTTTCGCATTTCGAAAAAAGAGCTACAGACGTTCCCACGAGAAAAACAATCGCTCACAAAAATCCCTTGAGTTTAGGCCTAATGAAAATGGGGTTTCCTTTTCTATTTGCCCTAGCATGGCTTTTTCTTTCCTACTTTCTAGCACGTCATGCAGTCGATGTCACCTGTGTTGTGACTCTTTCCACACACATACACACACAGCCATTGTCGTTTTCTTGCTTATCAATTGTGATGAATGTTTCCCCCGTACAAACGCATACAAATAAACACATGTAAGTTTACACACCCATACGCACAAAGGCCATACCCTCGCACACACACACACATGTGCATATACATATCCCAACAAGGCAACCATTGATCTGAAAAGACGTTACGCTCTTAACATGGTCGATGATGTTTAGAATGTGACTCTGGGGATATTCTGACAAATTGGCCGCCACTGCGTCAAGTCATTGTTTCATCCCATTTTGTGTTGAGGGGTTGCCTGTTTATTTACAACTCCTATGCAAAGGGGAACTTTTATGCAGGAAAAAATTTTGAATTTGCTTCATTCACTCATTGCTGCTCTGTATGGAAATCAAGGCAAAACTTTTTTTCTCCGTTCTATTTTGTTTTTTACCTTTTCTGCACAAAAAAATCTTTGTTATTAGAGTCCTCAACATCATCAACGCGGCTCTAGTCCTCGTCCCAAGGCACATTTGCCAGTTTTGCTTTATGCGGAATACTCAAATTGTAATCGTATCAAGCGATGGGTAAATTTTTAAGATGACATTTGTTTTTCTTTAATCTGCTTTGCCCCGCTCCGATGCTCGACTCCAGTTTGGGGCGTGTATGGTGTTGCTCTCAAGCATGCTCCTCTGTTCGGTTGAGAGACAACGGAACTACGCAAACAAAAGCAAACAAAAAAAAAAATAAAAAAGAAGAAAATATGCAAAAAGGCATTGAATTTTAGCCAAGCCGAATTCGACTTACCCTCCAGTGGTTGTCAAGGGAGGGTCTGCTTCGGAAGTTTTACTCAAAATTTCAAAGAAACTTTTAAATGTGTTCCGTTGTCTTTCATTTTTGTTTTTAATTAAAATCACCTTTACTGGACGAACGCCTAGAAAGGTTATGCAAATTATCCTATTTTAACGTTTAAACACTTTTGTAGGAAAAGTTTATTCGGGAAACACTCTTCTTTGTTGTATAATTAAGACTCGTGCTATGAAACTTTTACGAAAAGGCCATCATTAATTCTATTGAAGTCTTTACAAAAGACGTCGATATATGGGCAACAGATGAGAAAAAATTATGCTTAAACTCCCACAGCGACAAAAAATTAAACAAAATGTAGGAAATTTTATGAAAAGGATAATAATTTCGAATTATAACAGAGCACGAGCCGAAATTAAAAAAAAAAAACAAATTCAAATTTTCTAACTGATACCATAAAACACATCCTAAAAGTTTAAGGTTACCAACACACATTAGGGAAATACGGATTTACCAAACTAAGGTTCGAGAGGGAATTCTGCTCATTTGAAATGCAAAATATGTCAACTATCTAGGATAGGAAAAATGTCCAAAATTAACAAACGACGAATCTTGAAGAAAACTCCCATAGGATGGATGGGAAGTATACTAATCTAGTTACTCCGTTTGCAACATCTCGAATTATTGATTTGTCACCCCCGGAAGTATATATTGTATATACTTCTTGTCTTAACATTCTAAACCAAACCACCCATATCGTTCGGCGTAAAGCTAGCAACTCGATAATTCACTGATACTTCTTTTTGATGTAGGACGTTGGGGATTGCAAATGGGCCATGTCGGTTCACATTTGGGTATAGCCCCCAAAAAGTCGCAATTTTTATTCGATAGGGTTGTTCTGTTATAACTGCCAACAATCGTGTTGTTCTGTTATAACTGCCAACAATCGTGCCATGTACGGCCTAAATCGGTACATTACCTGATAACCCGATCTAAAGGGTGATTTTTTTGAGGTTAGGATTTTCATGTATTAGTATTTGACAGATCACGTGGGATTTCAGACATGGTGTCAAAGAGAAAGATGCTCAGTATGCTTTGACATTTCATCATGAATAGACTTACTAACGAGCAACGCTTGCAAATCATTGAATTTTATTACCAAAATCAGTGTTCGGTTCGAAATGTGTTCAAATTTTGACAAATTTTGTTCATCGATGAGGCTCATTTCTGGTTGAATGGCTACGTAAATAAGCAAAATTGCCGCATTTGGAGTGAAGAGCAACCAGAAGCCGTTCAAGAACTGCCCATGCATCCCGAAAAATGCACTGTTTGGTGTGGTTTGTACGCTGGTGGAATCATTGGACCGTATTTTTTCAAAGATGCTGTTGGACGCAACGTTACGGTGAATGAACACATTTCGAACCGAACACTGATTTTGGTAATAAAATTCAATGATTTGCAAGCGTTGCTCGTTAGTAAGTCTATTCATGATGAAATGTCAAGCATACTGAGCATCTTTCTCTTTGACACCATGTCTGAAATCCCACGTGATCTGTCAAATACTAATGCATGAAAATCCTAACCTCAAAAAAATCACCCTTTACAACCAAATAAAACTATGCCTTTGAACTAGGTTCATTTTGTGTAAACTTTTAGTAGAATCCATGGTGGTGGATTCCCAAGACTCGGCTCGGTCGAATTGTGCTATTTTATTTGTATTACATTTAAAGGAAAATTTTACAGAACATTTAAAAGTAACAACAGGAATCGTTAGATCAGAGATGAAAGAGCTCTTTTTATACCCTCCACCTCCTCCATGGGGCATACTAATTTCGTCATTCTGTTTGTAACACCTAGAAATATGTATCTAAGACCCCACAAGGTATACATAAATATTCTTGATCGTCATTTTAAGTCGATCTAGCCATGTCCGTCTGTCTGTCGAAAGCACGCTTACCTTTGAAGGAGTAAAGCTAGCCGCTTGAATTTCTCACAAATACCTTATATTAGTGTAGGTCAGTTCGGATTTTAACAGGCCCAAATCGGTCCAAGTTTTGATATAGCTGACATATGGACCGATCTTGGGTCTTGATTCTTGAACCTCTAGAGCCACTAGAAGGGCGCAATTCTGGTCCGATTGAACTGAAATTCGCAGTTCTCATCCGCTTTAGCTAAAATTTTGTAAAACGGGTTCTCCTACGACCTTCAACTTACGTGTCCAATATGGTCTGGATCGATCAATAGCTTGATATAGCTCCCATATAAACCGATCTCCCGATTTTGCTTTTTGAGCCCCTACAAGGCGTAATTCTTATCCGAATGAACTGAAATATTGCACAATGACTTCTACAATGTTCAGCATTCAATACATTAATGGTCCGAATCGGACTATAACTTGATATAGCTCCAATAGCATAGCAGTTCTGATTCATTATTCTTTGTTTGCCTAAAAAGAGATACCGCGCAAAAAACTCGACAAATGTGATCCATGGTGGAGGTTATATAAGATTTGTCCCGGTCGAAGTTAGCACGCTCTTACTTGTTTATAACCTACATCTCTACAGTGGTACAGGGTTATTAAACGACTATTACAACATTTCATACGAAGGATTTTCTAGTGACTCTGCAGATAGCTAGTGAGTTTGACAAAAAAAAACTATTCAGATTTAGATATAGCTCCTGTCTCCCCCAGAGAGCATATAAAAATCCGCCCCGCCCAAACTTAGCACGCTCTTACTTGTTCCTTTTAGGTTTTGCCAATAAAGAGGCATGGTTCAAAGAACTTGACAAATGCGACCCATGGTGGACTTGTTTTTGTACCCACCACCATAGGATGGGGGTATACTAATTTAGTCACTCCGTTTGTAACACCTCGAAATATTGATCTAGGACCCCATTAAGACATTCTGAATCAATCTAGCCGTGTCCGTCCGTCCGTCTGTCAAAATCACAATAGTGGTCGAACGCGTAAAGCTAGCCGCTTGAAATTATGCACAGATACTCGTTGTGGATTGCAAATGGGCCATATCGGATTAGCTTTGGATATAGCTCCCATATAAACCGATCTCCCGATTTGACTTCTTGAGCCCCTGGAAGAAAATTTTACACGTAGTGTTCTGATATGACTTCCAACAATTGTGCCGGTCCAAATCGTTCTATAACCTGATATAGCTCCCATATAAACCGATTTCCGATTTTACTTTTTTAGCCCTTACAAGCCGTAATTTTTCTTGTTCTGTTACAATCTTAAAAACTGTGCCAAGTACTGTCCAAATCGGTCTATAGCTCCCATATTTAAGCAGAGTCCATGGGGGTGGGTTCCCACCCCGGTTGGCCCGGCCGAACTTATCACGTTTTTACTTGTTTCTATGCATGCGAACATTGTTTCGCCACTTCTTTTGAAGCCAATAATATTGGGTTGCCCAAAAAGTAATTGTCGGTAATATAGTAGTAATATAGTCGGCGTTGACAAATTTTTTCAACGGCTTGTGACTCTGTAATTGCATTCTTTCTTCTGTCAGTTATCAGCTGTTACTTTTAGCTTGCTTTAGAAAAAAAGTGCGCGAAATTTTGTTTACATTTGTTTGTTTGGCGTCAATTTTAATATGGGTACCACATGTATTGAAAAAAATTCATTTAACAAACCGAATCAACGCTTGTGATATGCACCTTAAAAGCAATGAATTCGATCCGTTTTTAAAACGAATCATAGCTGGAGATGAAAAATGGATTGTTTACAACAACGTTAGTCAAGAACGATCATGGTCCAAGCATGGTGAACCAGCTCAAACCACATCAATGGCTGATATCCAAAAGAAGGTTATGCTGTCTGTTTGGTGGGATTGGAAGGGTGTGGTATATTTTGTGCTGCTTCCAAGGAACCAAACGATTAATTCGGATGTTAACTGTCAACAATTGGACAAATTGAATACAGCCATCAAGGAGAAGCGACCAGAATTGGTCAATCGTAAAGGTGTCATATTCCACCAGGACAACGCTAGACCGCACACATCTTTGGTCACTCGCCAAAAACTGAGTGAGCTTGGCTGGGAACTTTTGATGCATCCACCATATAGCCCTGACCTTGCACCATGAGACTACCATTTTTTTCGATTTTTGCAGAACTCCTTAAATGGTACAACTTTCGGCAATGATGAGTCTATAAAATCGCACTTGGTTCAGTTTTTTGCAGATAAAGGCCAGAAGTTCTATGAGCGTGGAATACTAAATTTGCCAGGAAGATGGCAAAAGGTTATCGAACAAAATGGCAATTATATATTTGATTAAAGTTCATTCTAAGTTTTATTAAAAATGCATTTACTTTCTTTTAAAAAATCCGCAATTACTTTTTAGGCAACCCAATATATTGTTTACCGCTATGTTTCAAAGGGGCTGTAGCTCATAGGTTAGCATGTTTGCAGCAGTGCAAACTTCTCTACTAAAGTGGTGTCTAACACGGCAATAAAAAGGAGGTCCCTTGTCATTTGGCTTAAATTTGCATAGAACACCATTCTTTGATATGAGAGAAGTATTCCCACTGTTGCTTCATAGAATGTTCATGGGCAGCTGTTATTCTACACTTCACAGCAGTGAAGACATCTCAATTCCATTAGGTACATCAACTACTTAACAGGGGCTTTAGCCTACTTCTTGTAAACTTCAATTCTTAGCAGGGATAAGCTTTGCTAAGACCAAACCACCAATGCCACAAAACAATTTTTGTTTTCAATAAAATAAACCAAAAAGTTAAGTTGTACGCTCTTATAATGTTTAAATTTTAATTTCAATCATTGTTGTCATTTAGTTTTTTCGCTCACACTTCTCTTCGCAAAATTTTAAAACAAAAACAAGAGATGTGAAGAATATTAATTTAATCCTTATTTGTAAACATTTATTATGAGCATACAAGATTTTATGACCCCAGTATATATGTGGTAGGGCTTCCGATTATAAATCCCAGTTGTTTGGAACGAAACGACAAAATATGCTGTAGAATTGTTGATGATATAAAGAGGAGTGGGGATTTTAACGACAACAACAACAGTTTATTTGCACAATAAATTATTTTCATACATAATATACAACAAAAAAAAAGCCACATTTACTCGCGTGTATACAAAAACACCAATACCCAGGGTATGGCTATTTATGTATGTGTCTGTGGGTTTGTGCAATAACTACAGAGAACTCTTACGCTTAGTCTCAATCACACACATATGCCGCCCATCCGCCTTTTGCAGCAGCTTACAACATCCGCACACCCACACACACACACACACATAGGCTTACTTGTGTACCAACTTGTTTTGATCTCTTTTTGAATCATGGGATAATAAACTTTATATTTTGTTGGCTCAACTCTGACAGTTGTTGTTCTCATTTTATGTGGATATGGTTGGGAGGATGTGGCCATAAGTGTGTGTTACTGAATGCAGTGACATCTGCATACAGTGCCATACAGACGAACTTTTGCTCGCAGCCGAAGGAAAATCTATGCCAACAACAGAAATTGCAAAAATTTCATTGGTCTCGATACATTCACCCCGTCACCTTAACAGAATTTTCGAATTTCACTAAGAATGTGGGCAACTTTCTCTGATTGTGTGACTGCGTGTGTGTTTGATCTTTGATGGTAAGTGGAACTAAGGTCAAGGTGATTTATTTTGTACACACACACTCGTACGTGATAAAGTGATGGTATTTCAACTAGAGCGGCGAAGTGGGTTTGACATCCATTTTCTTTAGCCTTCGTTAGGCTATAATGAAATCATGATAATGGCTGCAACAACAAAAACTTATGTTAGTTTTATTTTTTCTGGTACGTTAACTTGGCTTTTACCCAAACTTAGTTTCATACAACGACATTGTCAACATCGTTTGCATGATAGCGTGTCTGGGACACAATCTAAGCGCAATGCATCCCCTTTTAAATTCCTACTTGTTATGACTCTGAGCTTTTGCAAACTTCTATTCAAAAATGCCATTGTCAATTTCCATTATGCGTAAGATCATCTGTTTACATTCCCAAGACTCTTCCAAATTTCTCCATTGTCGATTTAGAGGATGAATAAAGCATGGCATTGCATTCAGATGCTGTCATCAGAAACGTACCCTACGGCCGACTATAGCGTGTCATTGAGGGAACAAGTTATTACATTTCCATGAGGAACAACAAAAAAAGAAGATTTCACACACGTGAGCTACATTTAGTTGAGTTCATATCGCACCAAAGCATTAAGTTCATCTAACTAAGATGAACATTTGAAAATGTTGTGAACATACGCAACACTACAGATTTTACATGTCAAAGAGAAAATACCGTATTATGTTTAAAAGCTCCTTTTTGGCATGTTCTGCTGTAAAAAAAACACCACCTGCTGCTTAGTTTTCATTTCCACTAAGCAAAACTTGAAAATATTTCTTTCGCACTACTTTAAACTCTACATATTTTTGGACAGCGTAAAGATATCCATGTCCATATACCTACTCCTCTCGGTCAGCCACTTGGCTCGCTTTGCTTTAGAGATTTTGCCGTACTTGCATTGTCGACGGAATTTAGTACCGATCTGGCAAAGAGATGTGTATGTTAACTCTCGTCATGATTTTAATCATAGTCAATTTACCACGTCCAGAAGCTATAACAAGTAAAATCGTGCTAAGTTCGGCCGGGCCGAATCTTATATACCCTCCACCATGGATCGCATTTGTCGAGTTCTTTTTCCTTGCATCTCTTCTTAGGCAAAAAAGGATATAAGAAAAGATTTGCTTTGCTATTAGAGCGATGTGAATATATGGTCCGGTTTGGACCACAATTAAATTGTATGTTAGAGACCTGTGTAAAATGTCAGCCAATTCGAATAAGAATTGCGTCCTTTGTGGGCTCAAGAAGTAAAATAAAGAGATCGATTTATATGGGAGCTGTATCAGGCTATAGACCGATTCAGACAATAATAAACACGTATGTTGATGGTCATAAGAGGATCCGTTATACAAAATTTCAGGCAAATTGGATAATAATTGCGACCTCTAGAGGCTCACGAAGTCAAGATCCCAGATCGGTTTATATGCCAGCTATATCAGGCACAGTTGTTGGATATCATAACAAAATACTTTGTACAAAATTTCATGCCAATCGGATAGGAATTGAGACCTCTAGTGGCTCCAGAAATCAAGATTCAAGATCCGTTTGTCAACGGACCTGACCTGTCGGACGATCATGCTAATATACCAGATCATCGTTACATTAGCTTCAGTCATGGTAAGAGTATTGCAGGCGTAGTACTTTCGCCCAACAGAAGCAAGTCGGGCAGAAAACAGTTTCGGCGCACATTCTACAATGTTATCACTTGTGAATCAGAAAAGTGGCGGAGAACACTATTCCTAGACATTGACAAGATGGCCAAGCAAATCATGAACGCCCTGAACGACTAGCTGAAGTTAGGATATCCTAGGACCAAACCAAAGGGCAAACAGCGACCGCCTTCGTTTTTCATATAGCTAACTCTTTAAAAAGGCGAAAACCACCAGAGAGTGTTAAAAAAAATCAGAGTTAATTCTGAGTGCAATTCTACAGCTCCAAAACACTTAGGATACCGAAAATGCTAGCCTCCACAACTTTTACGATTCGATAGTTCCAAAAGTCAAAAAATGTATGGAAACACTACAACTACACACTACCCGGTAAACTTACTCAACAGCCGCATCTCTAAGACAACATAGAAGAACAGAGCACGACAATATTTGATGGCATATTAATAAAGTTTTCGAGAAATCATGACTACATAGATGATAGTTACCACCATAGAAGGGAACTTAGAGGGTACTTCGATAGCAGCAGATAGTGAAGCATCCAAGGAGAAATCATCCACACCCCAAGTGTCCAGTGTCCTGAGGAAGAGGGGTTCCACTGCTTTCTCAACTGTCCCTGAATGCGGAAAGAAACTCATCATGGGAAGATCGACAGAATCTTGTAAGAATGAATTCTTGGCGCTCTCCGAAGACGAGGCCAATGCAACAGTGATGGCAAATCTAAATCCAAACCATTGCCCTGTTTTTTGCAAATAAATCTCCACCATTGTAAGGCCGCTTCCGCACCAAAGGTCCTTCTGATGGCAGGAAGATTTCACGTTGTCCTTATCCAGGAACCATGAATATGTGGAGGAGTGGAATCACAGAGACTATCCACATAATCATCTTAAAGATATGATCCAGATCGTGAGGTCGATCGCTACTTAAGAGAACCTGAAGATCAAGCGGTGTATCAAGCGCACCAAGACAACATTTATGCAGACTCGGTAGTAGATGCGGTGAATATTTAGAAGGTGAATGTGGTCCTTGGAGAATAACCAACTGCCAGACATGAAAGACATGTGACCAAAGCTCCTCTGATCATCGTAATATTTGTTTCAACTTTGGAGAAACACTACAATAGTCTCTTGAAATAATGATGTGACTAAACAGAAGAAAGCCAGAATGGGGAACATTTCGGCACAAATTCCTCACGACTTTCGCTTCTAGACCTAAAAGGGAAGGGAAAACCATAGAGAACATAGAAAAGCCAATCCCGAAGCCCCTTAATGACTCACTTATGTCAACAGCGACAGCAACCGCAATGATGGCCTCCAGAACCGGTTAGTCTAAGGAAGTGTTTCAGAAAACTCTTCAACATCCACGGACAGACAGATAGACGGACGGAAATGACTAGATCGTCTTAAATGTTTACGCTGGTCAAGAATATACATACTTTATATGGTCGGAAATGGATATTTCGATGTGCTACAAACGGAATGACAAAATGAATACACCCCCATCCTTCGGTGGTGGGTATAAAAATTAAATTGTTCAAAAACGGCTGAACCGATTTTCATGTAATTTCCATAGATGGTAGAGTTTGGGTCCCCGGTGAAAATTGTTTACTACATTTTGTGATATTTTAAGGGGGGTGGACCCTCTCCCATACCCCATAAGCGAAATTTTGTATACCACCTTATGGTTACCCAAAAACACGAAATTGGTAAAAAAAATATTGGGGTCAAATAACCTGGGGGGAGCCCCATCCCAAAGCCCACCCGAACGGACAATATGGGTGTCAAATGAAAAGTATTTAAGAATAGAGTACGAATTTGGTATACAAATTTCACTCTTAATTTTCGGGGGGTCCCCCACCCCCAAAAAAACCCCAAGAGGACACTTTCACCGCTTTGGGCAATATGGTAACAAATGAAAGGTATTTAAGAGTAGAGTACGAACTTGGCATTAAAATTTTACCCTAAGTGTCAGGGGTTCTCCACCCCCAAAAAACACCACCCAACACCCAAGATATTTGAAAGCTGAGTAAATATCTGTTATAAGAATTCGGTCCAAAGTGTCTACGCATCCCCAACCCCAAAAACCGTGAAAACGGGCATAAATGCCCAACGTCACAAAATGGGAATCGAATGAAAGGTCTTTGGGTGTTGACTACGAATTTGGTATGCACAATTAAGACAGAGTATGGGACAGGTCCACCTACGAAATACCCTTCAATAGGACGTGTAGTTCGATCGGGATAATATGTCAATTAAGAAGAAGAAAGGTCTATGACAATATATTTCGAATCTAATGTTGGTATAAGGATTTAAGTATTTGGGTCACGTCCTACCGTTCCACAGGACAGTAGATCGCGACAATAAAAGACTGAAATAAATTGTCGTTTGTTTCATAGCATCGAGGGAAGCGACCTTCTTCTCCCAATAAATGCAAAGCCAAACTGTCATGTAGGATGACGGAGAATATATTGTACTCAAATGAAAGGACGTGTCAGAGGGTCCATATCCTACCCAAAAAAAAATAAGGAACTAAAAAAATTATGTATGAATAATATGAAATAACATATGAAGGCCGATCAGGATATAATAGGATAGAAATAAAAGGTCTTTGGTAGTAGAGTACACTGTTTGGACACAGGGATGGACACAGGAGGACCTGTTGACCTTTAAGATTGTGGTATTCCTAGAGGTCGCTTTGAAGTATGATTTTGAATGTAGATAACCAATACAAAAAAATTAATTGGTGTGAATCTGAATGAGACCCAAAACCATGAATATTTTGATAAACTCCTTCAAAATGCTTGACATTACGGGGCTCAAACAAAATCGTACTCCAGCACAATGCTGATATTACTTCAGGGTCCGCCTCTTAACTCCCTTCAAACCGGTCATGATTGCTTACCATGGCGATAAATAATGTATTTGATAGTAGAAAATGAATCTGATATCCAATTTTGAGGCCAAATGTTGGGGGGTTGTGTCACCTTATAAAATCCCCATAAACCAATGGCAATTGGGGCTCAAATTAAAGAAATTTGAGAGTAGAGCACGATGCTGATATTTTTTTATGCCTAAGTACGTGGGTAGCCCCACCCGGTATACCCTTTAAACTGGACATATTTGTGGATTATGGCAAAAAGGGACTCAAATCTGTATCTGTTTCATGGGCAAATGTTTTAGGGACGCCTAACCTCATAAATTCTTCCTAACTCTTTCTACATGGAGATCCGCCTCACCCCCAAAAACATTCCCATACCGGACATATTTACCGACCGTAGCAATATAAGGCTCAAATGAAAGGTATTTGGGAGAAGAGCACCAATATATTATCCACATTTGCGCGAAACATCTGAAAGGCCGTACCAGCACCCCCAAACAGGACCTATTTTCTGATGTAACCGTATAAGAGAGTGAAAGAAGGCGCAGCGGAGCGGGCCGTGCCCAGCAAGTATTAATACACATACAAATTGATCTAAAAGCATAAAACCTCTCTTAAATGTTGTCAATAAACTATAGCATACAGTATTCGGTTAAAATAAATACAACTCTTTTCATTTATAGGCTAGTAGAAAAAATGTAGCTTCCGTCACGTAGCGTGCGTCGCATAATGTTTTCTGGCTTTAAACAAAAAATTTTAAAAGTTTTTGGTTGTTTAGACACAATCTTAAAATTGTCGTTGGTTCATCTATAAGTGAAAGAATAAAACTTGAGATTAACTATGGAAAATTCGATTGATGTGACCAAAATATACACTTACCTCGTGCGTCACACAACTTTGTGACCAAATCCCTTAATGCACTATAAACAATTTTTTTACACATCACATAAAAATATATATGTCAATCAAAAATTGCGTAAAAATGTGTACGGGATTCACCCATACGATAATATTCTGACCTCATGTGGGATTCCGTTCAATGTTGTTACGAACGATGAAGGCTATATTAAATTTGATCTTTTCCTAGCCGACCTTCACACAATTCAGATTGCCTTTGGGGGAACTACAAAAAACGAACTTAGCTCCATTTCCAATTGTGCTGCCAGCATTTTACTTTTAAGCACTAAATGTGTACTTAAGCCTTGGCCATTTGGGTCAATTTTTTTATGTCATACCAAAAAGCTGACACTCTTAATTGGCACCAAAAACTTAATTAAGGAAATAAGTGACATCAAAAGCTCGTTGCGAACAATCAACACCGTCTTGTTTACTCAATATTTTCCCCCCTTGCTGGTAATTTTCAATTGACCTCATAAAATGACAGCAAACAACACAACCAAAGATGACTTTTTCTTTCACTTCCTGCCCAAAATTTCGGGCTGCCAAAACAAACAAAGACTTAAAAATTACTTAGGAGCAACCTTAATGTTACCAATATTGAATATCTATATCGGGAGACTTGGACAACGGGGCATTGGTAAAATAAATTTTTAGTTAATATCCAAAGTACTTGTTAAAATTTTCATAGCAAAGTTATTGTTAGCTCGGTTAACATTTGCTAATTAAGCCGGTGAACTTATCAACCTCAATATGCAATTAAAACACGCCGGCATATAACACACAATACTATGCACATCACATGTCTAACTTCTAAATAGACAGATATCCTATCTCAATTAATCTACCAACAGTCAGCAGACAATGTTCGCTTTTATCAGCGGACTTTTTTTTACGAGTGCAGGGACGATGAATGTCAGCCGTGAAAACCGGACAATATATATCTAAACGTCTTCTCACGATCCGGATCTCCGCATAAGGTTTTCGTCGTCCTAGCGTCGCGCAGACATCGATTTTTGACTTTTCTAAATTTTGATTTGTTATACCCTCCACCATAGGAAGGGGGGTATACTAATTTCGTCATTCTGTTTGTAACTACTCGAAATATTCGTCTGAGACCCCATAAAGTATTCTTGATCGTCGCGACATTTTATGTCGATCTAGCCATGTCGGTCCGTCTGTCCGTCCGTCCGTCTGTCTGTCGAAAGCACGCTAACTTCCGAAGGAGTAAAGCTAGCTGCTTGAAATTTTGCACAAATACTTCCTATTAGTGTAGGTCGGTTGGTATTGTAAATGGGCCATACCGGTCCATGTTTTGATATAGCTGCCATATAAACCGATCTTGGGTCTTGACTTCTTGAGCCTCTAGAGTGCGCAATTCTTATCCGATTGGGATGAAATTTGTCACGACATGTTTTGTTATGATATCCAATAACTATGCCAAGTGTGGTTCAAATCGGTTCATAACCTGATATAGCTGCCATATAAACCGATTTTGGGTCTTGACTTCGTGAGCTTCTACAGTGCGCAATCCTTATCCGATTGGAATGAAATTTTGCATGACGTATTTTATTCCTCCTTTCAACAACTGTGTCAAATAAGGTTGAAATCGGTTCATAACCTGGTATAGCTGCCATATAAACCGACCTGGGATCTTGACTTCTTGCGCCTCTAGAGGTCGCAATTATTATCCGATTTGCCTGAAATTTTGTACGACGGATTCTCTCATGACCATCAACATACGTGTTTATTATGGCCTGAATCGGTCTATAGCGCGATACAGCTCCCATATAAATCGATCTCTCCATTTTACTTCTTGAGCCCCCAAAGGGCGCAATTCTTATTCGAATGGGCTGACATTTTACACAGGTCTCCAACATATATTGGGTTGCCCGAAAAATAATTGTCGATAATATAGTAGTAATATAGTCGGCGTTGACAAATTTTTTCAACGGCTTGTGACTCTGTAATTGCATTATTTCTTCTGTCAGTTATCAGCTGTTAGTTTTAGCTTGCTTTAGAAAAAAAGTGCGCGAAATTTTGTTTACATTTGTTTGTTTGGCGTCAATTTTAATACGGGGACCACATGTATTGAAAGAAAATCATTTAACAAACCGAATCAACGCTTATGATATGCACCTTAAACGCAATAAATTCGATCCGTTTTTAAAACGAATCATAACTGGAGATGAAAAATGGATTGTTTACAACAACGTTAGTCGAAAAAGATCATGGTCCAAGCATGGTGAACCAGCTCAAACCACTTTAAAGTCTGATATCCACCAAAAGAAGGTTATGCTGTCTGTTTGGTGGGATTGGAAGGGTGTGGTATATTTTGAGCTGCTTCCAAGGAACCAAACAATTAATTTGGATGTTTACTGTCAACAATTGGACAAATTGAACTTTTGATGCATCCACCATATAGCCCTGACCTTGCACCATCAGACTACCATTTATTTCGACAAATGCGATCCATGGTGGAGGGTATATAAGATTCGGCCCGGCCGAACTTGGCACACTTTTACTTGTTTTTTTTTGTATTTTTTTCTATTAAACAGTTTATTTACCAAAGTATGACCTTTTAATAAGTGTAGGCTAAGAAAAAAAAAACCTTTTACATACGTTTAAAAAATTAAAACTTCAACTTTGAACTCGAATTTCTCAATAATTTCTGAACCGATTTTAATGATTCTAAATCGGAACAAGTAAAAGCGTGCTAAGTTCGGCTAGGCCGAATCTTATATACCCTACACCATGGATCGCATTTGTCGAGCTCTATCCACGGTATCTCTTTTTAGGTATACAAAGTATAAAAGACAAGTAAGAGCGTGCAAAGTTCGGCCAGGCCGAATCTTATATACCCTCCACCATTGATCGCATTTGTCGAGTTCTATGCGTATCTCTTTTTAGATAAACATAGAATATTGAATAAGAACTGTTATGCTATTGGAGCTATATCAAGTTATAGTCCGATTTGGACCATAAATAAATGCTAAACATTGTAGAAGTCATTGTGTAATATTTCAGTTCATTCGGATAAGAATTGCGCCTTGTAGGCGCTCTAGAAGCAAAATCGGGAGATAGATTTATATGGGAGCTGTATCAAGCTATTGATCGATTCAGATCATACTAGACACGTATGTTGAAGGTCATGAGGGAAGCCGTTGTACAAAATTTCAGCCAAATCGGATGAGAATTGCGTCCTCTAGAGGTTCAAGAAGTCAAGATCCCAGATCGGTTTATATGGCAGCTATATCAGGTTCTTTATCGATTTACGCCATACTTAGCACAGTTATTGGAAGTCATAACAAAACACCTCATGCAAAATTTCAGCCTAATCGGATGGGAATTGCGCCCTCTAGGGGCTCCAGAAATCAAGAGCCCAGATCGGTTATATGGCAGCTATATCAAAATATGGACCGATTTAAACCATACTTACCGTATTTGTTGGAAGTGATACCAGAACACTACGTGCGAAATTTCAATAAAATCGGATAAGAATTGAGCCCTATAGACGCTCAAGAAGTGCACACCCCATATCGGTTTATATGGCAGCTATATCAGGTTATGGACCGATTTGAACCATACTAGGTACAATTATTGGGTATCATAACAAAACACGTCGTGCAAAATTTCATTCCAATCGGATGAGAATTGTGGCTTCTAGAGGCTCAAGAATTCAAGACCCAAGATCGGTTTATATGGCAGCTATATCAAAACATGGACCGATATGGCCCATTTACAATACCAACCGACCTTCACTAATAAGAAGTATTTTTGCTAAATTTCAAGCGGCTAGCTTTACTCCTTCGGAAGTTAGCGTGCTTTCGACAGACAGACGGACGGACGGACGGACATGGCTAGATCGACATAAAATGTCGCGACGATCAAGAGTATATATACTTTATGGGGTCTGAGATGAATATTTCGAGTAGTTACAAACAGAATGATGAAATTAGTATATCCCCCATCCTATGGTGGAGGGTATAAAAATAATTGGTATGTTATTGAAACAATGTCAAGTTATGTTTTAGTTATGTTGAAGACCATAGTAGAAGTCATTGTGTAAAATTTCCGCCAAATCTAGTAAGAATTGCGCTCTTTAGGGGCTGCAGAAATAAAATAGGGAGATCGGTTTATAGGGGAGCTGTATTAGGCTTTAAACCGATTTATACCATATTCGACACGTATGTTAAAGGTCAGGGGAGAAGCCATTGTAAAAAATTTTAGTCAAATCGGATAACACTTGCGCCCTTTATTGACTCAAGAAGTCAAGATCCCATATTGGTTTATATGGCAGCTATATGAGGTTATGAACTGATTTGAACTAATCTTGGCAGAGTTGTTCAAAGTCATAACAAAACACCCAATGCAAAATTTTAGCTAAATCGGATAATAATTGCGCCCTCTAGTGGCTCAAGAAGTCAAGACCCCATATCGGTTTATATGGCAGCTATTTCAGGTTATGGACCAATTTGAACTATTCTTAACACAGTTGTTTGAAGTCATAACAAAACACGTCGTGCTAAATTTCAGCCACATTGGATAGGAATTACGCACACTAGACGCTCAAGAAATCAAGACCCCAGAGAGGTATATATGACAGCTATATCAGGTTATAGACCGATTTGAACCGTACTCAGCACAGTTATTGGAAGTCATAATAAAACACATCATGCAATTCATTCATTTCAGCCAAATCGGATAACAATTGTGCCCTCTAGCGGCTCAAGAAGTCAAGATCCCAGATCGGTTGATTCTTAGTAGTTACTATACCCTACACCACTATTGTGGTGCAGGGTATTTTAACTTAGTGAATTTGTTTGTAACACCCAAAATGAAGAAAGATAGACCCATTGATAAGTTATTGATACCAATCGATTCAAAATCTCTTTCTGATTCGATTTAGCTATGTCCGTCTCTCCATGTTAATTTGTATACAAAGTACAGGTCGCAGTTTTCATCCGATCGTCTTTTAATTTGGTTAAAGCATCTTTTTCGGCCTAGAGCTAAAGTCTATTAAAATTAGAAAAATCGGTTCAGTTTTGGATATAGCTTCAATATAAATATTCGTCCGATTTGCAGTAATAGTGCAATAACATGGTAATTTGTTAACCGATTCTCTCGAAATTCGACAGGAAGGATTTCCTTATGACTCTCGATGTTACTGGTGAATTTTATAAAAATCGGTTCAGATTTGGATATAGCTCCCATATATATGTTCGTCCGATTTGCAGTAATACAGCAATAAAATGGTCATTTGTTAATCGATTCTCTCGAAATTTCGCGGGAAGGATTTTCTTATGACTCTCGATATTACTCTCGAAATCGGTTCAGATTTATATATATATATTTAGCCCGAATTTCACTCCCAGACCCACTGCAAGCGGATTAATTGACCAATCTTCCCAAAATTTTGTGCAACGCTTTCCTCGTAGACTTCCACAATATCCATAATATTTGGTCGAAATCGGTTCAGAATTTGGGTAATTTTTTGTCATTTGTCAACCGTAGTTATTACATTTTTGAACACATTTGCTTTGCTCGAAATTTGATGCAGAATTTTTAATAACCTATCTGGATATATCAGTCGAGGTCCATCAAAATTGGTTCAGAATTAGATGTAGCCCACCTTTGTTTTTGAACCAGAATTAGATGTAGCCCCCTTTTGTTTTTATAGGGTAGATGTAGGGTATTATAAAGTCGGCAATGACCAACTTTTGCCTTTTCTAACTGGTTTTTTAGCAACGTTCAAATAAAATATAATGTCATTATTTTTTGACAACTTGTACACTTAGGCATAAGTACTTATTTTTGAACTCTTGGTATGTTTGCGCTGAAAAACTTTCCTTCTAGGACATCCCCATGTACAAGTTATAAAAAGCGTTGCCTACAAAAATGAGCAGTTATTGGCCCCTTTCCTCACAATCGGGTGAAAATTGGATAGCTTAAGCATCCAAATTCGGCACGGACATTGAGAGGTCTTCTAAATATAAGTCACTGTTGAATTTTGTATTTCAAATTTCAACAAAATCGGGTAATAAAGGGTCTGAAGCCTATAAAAGCTTTATTTATGCTTGTATGGGCTTCAGACCCTTTACCGTCAGACCGGTCTATGTGGCAGCTATATCTTAATATAGTCCGGCCTCACCCATATTAAGTTCGGATATGGGGAGTCTCAAAACAACTCACTGTTTCAAACTTCAGCGAAATCGGATAAAAATAAAGCTTTTATGGGCTTCAGACCTTTTATTTGGAGATCGGTCTATATGGCAGCTATATCTAAATACATATTAATGTCGGTAGCCCTAAAACTACTCATTTCAAAGAAATCGGATAAAAATAAAGCTTTTACGGCCTGGAAACCCTTTATCGGCAGATCTGTCTAATAAAGGCTAAATAAAGTCCGATCTAAACCATATATTAATCCTATATTGGGTGGCCTAAAACTACTACCCGTTTCAAAATTCAGCGGATTCGGTTAAAAATAAAGCTTTTATGGGCTTCTGGCCCTTAATCGGGAGATCGGTCTATAAGGCAGCTATATCCAAATATAGTGCGATCTGAACCATATTTAGGTCAGATGTCGGTAGGCTCAAATTAACCCACTGTTTCAAATTTCAGCGAAATCTGGTAATAAATAAAGCTTTAATGGGCTTCAGAACCTTTATTGGCAGATCGGTATATATGACATCTATATCTAAATATAGTCCGATCTGAACCATATTGGGGTCAGATGACGGGAAGCCCTAAGCTACTTTTGGCGATAAAAAATTTCGACTCCATTAAGTCGCCAGGGCCCGATGATGTATCACCGGTTAAATTACAAGCTGTGTCTGATAGACTGGTTCCCAGGCTTAGGGACATATACTCTGGTTGTATCAGAATGTAATATATACCTGTGGGATGGAGGGACACGAAGGTCATTTTCATTCCAAAAGCAGGAAAACGACAAATTTTCGTCCTATTAGTTCGTCATCATTTATGCTGAAGACTCTTGAGAGGTTAATAGAAACATATATCAAGGAAAAGATCCCTGGAGATCGCCTGTCGCAGCAGCAGCATGCATATAGTAAAGGCAAATCCACTGAAACAGCCCTTCACGACCTAGTCGGCTATATAGAGGGTTCTCTCGCTGTCAAGGAATATGCAATGATAGCATTTCTTTCTATTGAAGGTGTTTTCAATCATGAAGGAGTTTGAGTTTCTAGGCATCAAATCTACCGTAAGAAAGTTTATTAACAACTTACTTACTAAAAGATGCATTAGGGCATGTTTGGGATCTGTGGATTTTAAAAGATGGGTTAGCAGAGGAACGCCTTAAGGAGGTGTACTGTCTCCGTGCCATTAACAATAAATTATTGCCTCTGGAAGAAAAAGGCGTAAAAGAGGTCGCTTTTGCTGATGATGTGGCAATTGCGGTTAGGGGAAAGTGTCCCAGCACTCTAAGAGATGTACTTTAGGAAGCTCTACGTGCAACAGCAAAGTGGGCTACCGAAAGTGGCCTAGGTAAATATAAATCCGTTCACGATAGCAGTAGTTCTTTTCAGCAGGAGATACAAGTTGGCTACAGTGGAACCTCTCTCCTTGGGCGGAGAGAAAGCTCCATTTACAGAGAGCGCAAAATACTTGGGTGTTTTGCTGGACAGGAAATTGAACTTAAAATCCCACATTTTGGAAAGCGCAAGAAAGGCCACTCTTGCCCTATACACCTGCAAGAGAGCCATTAGCAAAAGTTAGGGATTTAGACCGCGTGTCATGCATTGGGTATATACTGCAGTTGTCTGACCTATAATGCTATGTGGTGTTGTGGTCTGGTGGACGTCGCTTCAAAAATCCACCTACTGCTCAATACTTAACGGGATCCAAAGGATGGCTTGTTTGTACATCACAGCCGCACTGAGGACGACACCATCTGATGCATTAACTTTAATGCTACGTCTTATGCCTCTGGACATTGTGGCTAGATAAATTGCAGCGACCACTGCCGTGAGGTTAAGGGAGCTTTCGCATTGGTCATATGGCAGCTACGGACACTGTGTTATCCTCGATAAAAATTACTGTACCACTATTCCTGATAGAACCGATTGGAACTACGATATCCCTAGTAACAGAAGTTACATAGACTTCTATACGGATGGTCCCAAACTAAACGACCAGGTGGGGTTTGGGGTGTACCGTGAAGATCTAGAACTGGTCATATCGAAAAGGTTACCCGACCACTGCAGTATGCATCAAGCAGAGATTCTTGCAATTAAGGGAGTGGTGGAATGGCTAAGATACAATGTCGTTACGACGATTGGATGAGATTGTGACATTAGGAGCTACCCTACACACTCCAGGGACACTGGAATATGTGGGTATGCCTCTAGCGACATATAAGCTAAGTTTTCATTTCACAATGAGGGGATATAAGCATTCCAGAACTATGTGGCCTCATCTAGACTTAAAGAGGTCTACCGCTTTCCTATCACTGGCTAGAACAAACGTATCAGTCATTATGTCCGTCATGACAGGGACTGTCTAATCCGAAACATGCTGACAGACTGAAGGTTGCCAGCAACGACTTTTGCAGAAGCTATGAGGACATCGAAGAAGAAGAGACTATAGCACACCTTCCGTGTGTACCCCATCCTAACAGTCAAAAGGAGTTCATTTCTTTAACAACCTGTCATATTTAGCGGATGTCAACATTTGCCAGTTGTTGGGATTTTTAAAGCGATTTGGATGGTTCAACTCTAGCAACTTGAAGACATCTTCCTTCTTCTGTTCCTGTATTATCAAAATGGACGAAAACGTCTAAGTGAGTCTGATTGCAGACTGCCACTTAAACCTAACCTAACCTAAGTGAACGGCCAGCAAACCCTTTTTTCTGATGCGTAGCATTTGGAATGAATGTAAATAAATGTTAAGTCTAGAACATCTTCTCTGTGATCATCTTCGATTTTTTTCTTGTTAAAATAATATGGACATAAGGGTGTAACCTACCTATATTTTTGGGCGATATAACATTAAATGGTTTTGATGATTTTTACTATTACATCCGCAATCGTCGAAAGGAAAAGCACTTCATTAATCGTTTTCAAAGTCATTGAGGTATTGTCATAGTGTAGGAAGCCATTAACTTACTTATCAATGGGTCTACCGCGTCTCCTTCTTAGCACTGCAACCTAATGCACAGAGTCATAATACCCTGTATAAAAATCAATTATGTATAAAAATCAATTTGTGTGTTTGTAGGTTTGTTTGTTTGTATGTTTGTGTGTTCCTTATAGACTCAGAAACGGCTGAACCGATTTTCTTGAAATTTTAACAGATGGTGCATACTGACCCCGTGGTGAAAATATGGTACTACATTTTTTGATATCTGAAAGGGGGGCGGACCCTCCCCCTTACCCTAATTTTCAGAAACGCCAGATCTCGGAGATGGGTGGTGCGATTTAAGATTTGTGTGCTCTCATATAGTATACTAAAAATAAAAATTTGGTTTCCAAATTTCGGATGGGGTACCTAGGGGGGCCGCCCCACCCTAAAACCTAGCAAACATATATTTAGACCAATCACTACAATATGGGACTTAAATGAAATGTATTTAGGATAAGAAAACGTATCTGATATTCAATTGTCCGACCAAGTGCTAGGGGGACCACCCCAAGCCCCAAAAACACCCCTAAATCGGACATATTTACCAACCATGGCAATATGGGATTTAAATGAAAGGTTTTGCGAGCGGAATACCAATCTGATATCCAAATGTGGGACCACGTTTCTGGGGGTCCACCCCTTCCCCAAACAGAACTTATCTACTGACCATGGGAATATGGGTCTTAAATAAAATGCATTTTAGTGAAGAATTAGAATCTGATATCCAAATATGGGACGAAGTGTTTGGGGGGCCGCCTCTCTCCAAAAACCTCCCCCAAAGGGGACAAATTTACGACCATAGCAATATGAGGCACAAATGAAAGGTCTTTGGGAGTAAAGCACGAATTTGATATCAATATTCGGGAAAAGTGTCTATGGGGCCACCCCACCCCCACAACACCACCCAAATAGTAAGTATTTGCTGACTTTTGCAATATGAAGCTCAAATAAGAGGGTTTTTAGAGTGGAACATGAATCCGATATATATCAAGGCCAACTGTCTAAGTGGCCGACCAGACCATCCCCCCAAGCCGGTTATGTTTGCCGACTATGGAAATATGGGGCTCAAATTAAAGGTATTTCGGAGTAGACCACGTATCTGATGTTAACATTAGGGACCAACTGTCTAGGGCACGTCCCACCACCATAACAATTGTCTTGCTCACCAAGACAATTTGGGTCGTAAAGAGAGTGGAGCTAAATATTTATAGTTTTTAGGGCCAATACCCCCAACCGGACATATTTGCTGCCTTTTGCAAAAAGGGGTTTAAATGAGATTAGAAAACGAATTTGATATCCAATTTTGAGGGCAATGGCAATATGGGGTTCAAATAAATCATATATAGATATGTAAGAATAGAGCACATTGCTGATATATTTTCCGGGCTTAGTGTTTGGGGGACCACCCCAATCGCCAAAACTACCTTAAATTGGACATATTTACCCACCATGTCAATGTGGAGCTTAAATGAAAGGTATTGGGGGGTAGAGCAAGAATTGATACCCATTTTTGGGACCAATTTTCTGGGGTCTACCCCTTTCCCAAACAGATAGAAGGACAGACGGACAGACATGGCTATATCGTCGTAGATTTTTACGCTGATCAAGAATATATATACTTTATAGGTTCGGAAATTAATATTTCGATGTGTTTCAAACGAAATGACAAAATGATTAAAACCCCATCCTCCGGTGGTGGGTATAAAAACAATCCTGGTTCAGCATAAAAGCCGATCTTCTAAGGAAGCTACAAGATTTTATATCAAATAGGGCAACGCAATGAATCCTTACACAAAATAGAGATAAAGGGTGATTTTTTTGAGGTTAGGATTTTCATGCATTAGTATTTGACAGATCACGTGGGATTTCAGACATGGTGTCAAAGAGAAAGATGCTCAGTATGCTTTGACATTTCATCATGAATAGACTTACTAACGAGCAACGCTTGCAAATCATTGAATTTTATTACCAAAATCAGTGTTCGGTTCGAAATGTGTTCATTCACCGTAACGTTGCGTCCAACAGCATCTTTGAAAAAATACGGTCCAATGATTCCACCAGCGTACAAACCACACCAAACAGTGCATTTTTCGGGATGCATGGGCAGTTCTTGAACGGCTTCTGGTTGCTCTTCACTCCAAATGCGGCAATTTTGCCGCATTTGGAGTATCCCCATCCCCATAGGATGGGGATACACTATTTTCGTCGTTCTATTTGTAACTCCTCGAAATACTCGTCTCAGACCCCTTTAAGTATATATATTCTTGATCGTCATGGCATTTTATGTCGATCCGTCTGTCTGTCGAAAGCACGCTATCTTTCGACGGAGTAAAACTACCCACTTGAATTTTCGCACAAATTCTTCTTATGGGTGTAGGTCGGTTGGGATTGTAAATATAAACCGATCTTGGAACTTGACTTCTTGAGCCACTATAGGGCGCAATTTTTATCCGATTTTACTGAAATTATTCATGAGGTATTTTATTATGACATCCAACAACTGTGCCAAGTACGGGTGAAATCGATGCATAACCTATCCGATTTCGCTAAAATTTTGAATGACGCGTTTCGTTATGACTTTCAACAACTGTGCAAAGTATAGCTGTAATCGGTCCATAACCTTATATAGCTATTATATATACCAATCTGGGATCTTGACTTCTTGAGCCCCTATAGGGCGCAATTATTATCTGATTTGGGTGAAATTTTGTATTACAACGGCTTCTCCCATGACCTTCAATATACGTGTCAAATATGGTCTGAATCGGTCTATAACCTAATACAGCTCCCCTATAAAACGATCTCTTTATTTTACTTCTTTAGCCCCTAAAGGGCGAAATCCTTATTCGATTTGAAATTTTACACAATGACTTCTACTGTGGTCTCCAACATTCATTGCATTATGGTCCGAATCGGACCATAGCTTATTATAGCTCCAATAGCATAGCAATTATTTTCTTTTATACTTTCCTTTCCTTTGTTTTTCCATGGTGGAGGGTATATACGATTCGGCCCGGCCAAACTTAGCACGCTTTTACTTGTTAAAAAATAATTAAGATTGGTGTATTTCTTGATAGTGTGCTATTCAAGTGAGCGGCAGTGTACCTTATGGTGTCGTAATTTTCCAACCCGGCAGTCTTTTCGTTTTGATCCAAGGACGAAAGCTTTTGATTTTGAGAAAAATTGGTTCAGATTTAGGTATAGCTCCCATATATATCTTTCATCTGATGTGCACTTTTAAAGCTGTAGAAGCCACAATTTTGGTCCGATCCTTACAAAATTTGGCTCAAAGTTTTTTTTTGACGTCCCAATATGTGTGAAAATTTCATTGACATAAAACTGTAGAAATCACAATATTGGTCTGGTCTTTACCAAATTTAGCATGATAGTTTCATGTGGCGTCTTTATAAATCTGCAAAATTTCATCTAAGTCGGTTTAGATTTAGAGATAGCTCCCATATATGACTTCATCCGATTTGACCTATTGAGGCTGTAGGCACAATTTTGGTCCGATATTTACCAAATTTGGCACAAAGTGCTTTTTATGGGAGTCCTAATATCGAATCAGATTCATATATATAACACCTATAAATATCTTTCACCCGATATGGACTATTAAGAATGTAAAGGCACAATTTGGGTCCGACCTTTACCAAATTTGGCACGAAGTGCTTTTTTTGACGTCCTAGTATGTGAGTAAAAACTTCATCAGAACTGGAATCAGATTTTACATGTAGCTCCCATATATGTCTTTCATCCGATATGCCCTTTTAAAGCTATAGTAGCCACAATTTTTGTCCCACAGAATTTTGCAGGATATGTTTTACAATATTTGATGTCGCACTACATGCAAAAATTTCATCAAAATCTAACCAGATGTAGGTAAAGTTCACATATATACCTTTTATTCGATTCGACTTTTAAGGCTGTATATCATTTTAGTCCGATCTTTACAAAAATTTTTCATGAGATGTTTAAATTGACATTCCAATACGTGTGCAAAATTTCATCAAAATCGAATCAGATTTAGATAAAACTCCCATATGTATCTTGTATGCGTTTTGATGTTTAAGGCTGTAGAAGCCACAATTTTAGTACCATCGTATGAAAATCGTAGAAGGTTCTATTCGATGCAAAAACAAAGTCTGACTAAATTTGGATATAAGTGACATATATTAAAAGTATAACGTAGACACGACCTAGACCTGTCCGTCCGTCTGTCTGTTGAAATCACGCTGCAGTCTTTAAAAATAGAGATATTGAGCTGAAACTTTGCGCAGATTCTTTTTTGTCCATAAGCAGGTAAAGTTCGAAGATGGGCTAAATCGGACTATATCTTGAAATAGCCCCCATATAGACCGGTCCGCCGATTCAGGGTTTTAGGCCCATAAAAGTCACATTTATTATCCGATTTTGCTGAAATTTGAGACAGAGAGTTGTGTTAGGCCCTTCGACAACCCTTTGTCAATTTGGTCCAGATTGGTTCAGATTTGTATACCAGCTGCCATATAGACGGATATTCCGACTTAGGGTTTTTAGGCCCATAAAAGCCACATTTATTATCCGATTTTGCTGAAATGTGGGAAAGTGAGTTTGTCTTAGGCCCCTCACACATCTTTGCTTCAATTTGGCCTAGATCGGTTCAGATTTGAATATAGCTGCCATATAGACCGATCTCCTCGGTTTTAGGGCCCATAAAAGGCGCATTTATAGTCCGATGTCGCTGAAATTTTGAGACAGTGAATTGTGTTGGGCTCTTCGACATCCTTCTTCATTTTTGTCCCCGATCGGTCCAGATTTGGATATAGTTGCCCATATATTACGGATCCCTCGATTTAAGGTTTTGGGCCCATAAAAGGTGCACTTATTGTCCGATGTTGCCGAAATATGGGACACAGAGTTAAGTTAAGCCTCTCCACATAGTTCTACAATTTGGTCTATATCGATCAAGATTTGCATATAGCTGCCATATAGACCGATATTTCGATTTATAGTCTTGGCCCCAAAAAAGGCGCATTTATAGTCCGATTTCACTGAAATTTTGACACAGTGACTTATGATAGGCTTTTCGACATCCGTTCGTATATGGTTCAGATCAGTTTATTTTTAGATATAGCTACTAAAAAAAAAAACAATATTTTGTTATACACAATTGAACAATGACTTGTACTTGTTAGTATTTTGGTCCAAATAGGAATATATTTCAATATAACTGTTATGGGACATAAGGTATGCAATTTTCACACGGATTTTGATTGAAAGGTGGTTTACATACAGGGTGGTTCAGATTTGTATACAGCTGCCATATAGACGGATATTCCGACTTAGGGTTTTATGCCCATAAAAGCCACATTTATTATCCGATTTTGCTGAAATGTGGGAAAGTGAGTTGTCTTAAGGCCCCTCCACATCTTTCTTCAATTTGGCCCTAGATCGGTTCAGATTTGAATATAGCTGCCATATAGACCGATCTCTCGGTTTTAGGCCCATAAAAGGCGCATTTATAGTCCGATGTCGCTGAAATTTGAGACAGTGAATTGTGTTGGGCTCTTCGACATCCTTCTTCATTTTGGCCCCGATCGGTCCAGATTTGGATATAGTTGCCATATACTACGGATCCCTCGATTTAAGGTTTTGGGCCCATAAAAGGTGCACTTATTGTCCGATGTTGCCGAAATATGGGACACAGAGTTTAAGTTAAGCCTCTCCACATATTTCTACAATTTGGTCTATATCGATCAAGATTTGCATATAGCTGCCATATAGACCGATATTTCGATTTATAGTCTTGGGCCCCAAAAAAGGCGCATTTATAGTCCGATTTCACTGAAATTTGACACAGTGACTTATGATAGGCTTTTCGACATCCGTGTCGTATATGGTTCAGATCAGTTTATTTTTAGATATAGCTACTAAAAAAAAAAACAATATTTTGTTATACACAATTGAACAATGACTTGTACTTGTTAGTATTTGGTCCAAATAGGAATATATTTCAATATAACTGTTATGGGACATAAGGTATGCAATTTTCACCGGATTTTGATGAAAGGTGGTTTACATATATACCGGAGGTGGTGGGTATCCAAAGTTCGGCCCGGCCGAACATAACGCCTTGTTTCTATTCGTTTGTAATACATGAAACATCCATTTCGGGCTCTTCAAATATGTTTGTAGTACGATGAAGAACGTCAAAGGTCTAATCCAATGTAACCATTTCCGTCTGTTGAAATCACGCTACTGTCTTTGCAATTTGAGATATTGAGCTGAATACCTTTCTACTGCAGGCAGGTTTAGTTCTTAAATGGGTTATATCAGACAATATCTTGATATACACCGATCTCCACTTTTCCGGTGTTGGGCCCATAAATGCCGCATTTATGTCCCCATATTGCAGGCATTGGAACCCAAAAAAAAGTCATTTAATACTCAATATCGCTGAATTTGTTCAGTGAGTTGTGAGCTGCATTCAATACCTTGCCGAATTCGGTATAGATCTGATCTATGTTTGGATATAGCTGTCATCTAAACCAATCGCCCGACTTAATTTGGTGCAGTGAGTTCTATATTTCCTTGCAAAACGTAATCCTTATTATTTAAACCTATAAAAATGCAATTTCTTCGAAATTGCGAACAGAATTAAATATCCCTACCGAAAATGGTTCATATCAGACCACATTTGGATTAACCGACCATATAAGTAGCTTGTAGTTATTGGGCCGATTTTGGTTTTGTCGAATCATTACTCTTTAAAGACCAATATTCCGAATAAACTCCTGGGGCTTCTAAAATATGAATTAAGCATCGGTTTCCGACAGAATTTTATGTAAGAAATCCATAGATTCATGAACGACTATTCAAATTTCAATACATTATTAATTTTGCACAGTATGAATGTCGTAGTTTTCATACTATTTGACACAGTATGAATATAAAAGTTTTGCCCATTTCTTCGAATATAAATGTTCACATAATTTGTATTTTATTTTAAGCCATGCCTTACCATTAAGCTTTCTTCCTTTGTATATGAATGCTTGAGGAATACAAATTTGAAACAAATTTGACAGTTTGTAATCCTAAATTGTACAAAACAATTCTTTGTTTTTTATACGCACCACCGTAG